>NW_027150188.1:28372-67740 GCF_031143425.1 Pleurodeles waltl | reverse complement strand
TACTTTTTTCATCCAAAAAGTGAAAAAATCCAATTTCAATACATTTCTTCAAAAAAGTCACAAAGTCCCATTCTGAATGGGGACTTAGAAAAAATGTGAACCTTTATCGTCCAAAAAGTGAAAACATCCAAATTTAATTTTCTTCTTCAAAGAAGTAACAAATTCCCATTCTGGCAAGGGACTTGGAAGCTCTTTTGTCTTTTCTCAAAAGTTGAATTTTTTTCTAAGTCCCATCTCAGTATGAGATGGGACTTAGAAAAATATTCAACTTTTGTCTAAGTTGACATGTGTGCCGCTTCCCATGTCAGAATGGGACATTTTGACTTCTTGGATGGAAAGATAAACTTTTTTGATCCAAATAGTGAAAAAGTGCAAATTCATAGTTTTTGTCAAAAAGTGACAAAGTCCCATTCTGAGTGGGCACTTGGAAAAAATTTCAACTTTTTTCATCCAAAAAGTTAAAAAATCAAAATTTCATCTTTTTTAGTCCCAAAAGTGAAAAAATCAAATTTCAATTTTTTTCTTCAAAAAAAGTGATAAAATCTCATTCTGAGTGGGCACTTGGAAAAAATTTCAACTTTTTTCATCCAAAAAGTGAAAAAATCCAAATTTCATCTTTTTTAGTCCCAAAAGTGAAAAAATCAAGTTTAAATTTTTTTCTTCAAAAAAGTGACAAAGTCCGGTTCTGAGTGGTCAGTTAAAAAATATTTCAACTTTTTTCATCCAAAAAGTGAAAAAATCAAAATTTCATCTTTTTTGTCCCAAAAGTGAAAAAATCCAAATTTCATCTTTTTAGTCCCAAAAGTGAAAAAAACAAATTTCAATTTTTTTCTTCAAAAATGTGACAAAGTCCGGTTCTGAGTGGTCACTTAGAAAGAATTTCAACTTTTTTCACCCAAAAAATGAAAAAATCCAAATTTCATCTTTTTTAGTCCCAAAAGTGAAAAAATGAAATTTCAATTTTTTTCTTCAAATAAAGTGATAAAATCCCATTCTGATGGGCACTTGGAAAAAAATTTAACTTTTTTCATCCAAAAAGTTAAAAAATCAAAATTTCATCTTTTTTAGTCCCAAAAGTGAAAAAATCAATTTCAATTTTGTTCTTCAAAAAAGTGACAAAGTCCCATTCTGAGTTGGCACTTAGATAAAAATTCTACTGTTTTCATCCAAAAAGTGAAAAAATCCAAATTCAATACATTTCTTCAAAAAAGTCACAAAGTCCCATTCTGAATGGGGACTTAGAAAAAATTTCAACCTTTATCGTCCAAAAAGTGAAAACATCCAAATTTAACTTTCTTCTTCAAAGAAGTATCAAATTCCCATTCTGACAAGGGACTTGGAAGCTCTTTTGACTTTTCTCAAAAGTTGCATTTTTTTCTAAGTCCCATCTCATTATGAGATGGGACTTAGAAAAATATTCAACTTTTGTCTAAGTTGACATGTGTGCCGCTTCCCATGTCAGAATGGGACATTTTGACTTATTGGATGGAAAGATAAACTTTTTTGATCCAAATAGTGAAAAAGTGCAAATTCATAGTTTTTGTCAAAAAAGTGACAAAGTCCCATTCTGAGTGGGCACTTGGAAAAAATGTCAACTTTTTTCATCCAAAAAGGGAAAAAATCAAAATTTCATCTTTTTTAGTCCCAAAAGTGAAAAAATCAAATTTCAATTTTTTTCTTCAAAAAAAGTGATAAAATCCCATTCTGAGTGGGCACTTAGAAAAAATTTCAACTTTTTTCACCCAAAAAGTGAAAAAATCCAAATTTCATCTTTTTTAGTCCCAAAAGTGAAAAAATCAAATTTCAATTTTTTTCTTCAAAAAAAATGATAAAATCCCATTCTGATGGGCACTTGGAAAAAAATTCAACTTTTTTCATCCAAAAAGTGAAAAAATCAAAATTTCATCTTTTTTAGTCCCAAAAGTGAAAAAATCAATTTCAATTTTGTTCTTCAAAAAAGTGACAAAGTCCCATTCTGAGTTGGCACTTAGATAAAAATTCTACTGTTTTCATCCAAAAAGTGAAAAAATCCAAATTCAATACATTTCTTCAAAAAAGTCACAAAGTCCCATTCTGAATGGGGACTTAGAAAAAATTTCAACCTTTATCGTCCAAAAAGTGAAAACATCCAAATTTAACTTTCTTCTTCAAAGAAGTATCAAATTCCCATTCTGACAAGGGACTTGGAAGCTCTTTTGACTTTTCTCAAAAGTTGCATTTTTTTCTAAGTCCCATCTCATTATGAGATGGGACTTAGAAAAATATTCAACTTTTGTCTAAGTTGACATGTGTGCCGCTTCCCATGTCAGAATGGGACATTTTGACTTATTGGATGGAAAGATAAACTTTTTTGATCCAAATAGTGAAAAAGTGCAAATTCATAGTTTTTGTCAAAAAAGTGACAAAGTCCCATTCTGAGTGGGCACTTGGAAAAAATGTCAACTTTTTTCATCCAAAAAGGGAAAAAATCAAAATTTCATCTTTTTTAGTCCCAAAAGTGAAAAAATCAAATTTCAATTTTTTTCTTCAAAAAAAGTGATAAAAATCTCATTCTGAGTGGGCACTTGGAAAAAATTTCAACTTTTTTCATCAAAAAAGTGAAAAAATCCAAATTTCATCTTTTTTAGTCCCAAAAGTGAAAAAATCAAGTTTAAATTTTCTTCTTCAAAAAAAATGATAAAATCCCATTCTGATGGGCACTTGGAAAAAAATTCAACTTTTTTCATCCAAAAAGTGAAAAAATCCAAATTTCATCTTTTTTAGTCCCAAAAGTGAAAAAATCAAGTTTCAATTTTGTTCTTCAAAAAAGTGACAAAGTCTGGTTCTGAGTGGTCACTTAAAGAATATTTCAACTTTTTTCATCCAAAAAGTGAAAAAATCAAAATTTCATCTTTTTTAGTCCCAAAAGTGAAAAAATCAAATTTCAATTTTTTTCTTCAAAAAAGGGACAAAGTCCCAGTCTGAGTTGGCACTTAGAAAAAAATTCTACTTTTTTCATCCAAAAAGTGAAAAAATCCAATTTCAATACATTTCTTCAAAAAAGTCCCAAAGTCCCATTCTGAATGGGGACTTAGAAAAAATGTGAACCTTTATCGTCCAAAAAGTGAAAACATCCAAATTTAATTTTCTTCTTCAAAGAAGTAACAAATTCCCATTCTGGCAAGGGACTTGGAAGCTCTTTTGACTTTTCTCAAAAGTTGAATTTTTTTCTAAGTCCCATCTCAGTATGAGATGGGACTTAGAAAAATATTCAACTTTTGTCTAAGTTGACATGTGTGCCGCTTCCCATGTCAGAATGGGACATTTTACATTTTGACTTATTGGATGGAAAGATAAACTTTTTTGATCCAAATAGTGAAAAAGTGCAAATTCATAGTTTTTGTCAAAAAGTGACAAAGTCCCATTCTGAGTGGGCACTTGGAAAAAATTTCAACTTTTTTCATCCAAAAAGTAAAAAAATCAAAATTTCATCTTTTTTAGTCCCAAAAGTGAAAAAATCAAATTTCAATTTTTTTCTTCAAAAAAAGTGATAAAATCTCATTCTGAGTGGGCACTTGGAAAAAAATTCAACTTTTTTCATCCAAAAAGTGAAAAAATCCAAATTTCATCTTTTTTAGTCCCAAAAGTGAAAAAATCCAAATTTCATCTTTTTAGTCCCAAAAGTGAAAAAATCAAATTTCAATTTTTTTCTTCAAAAAAGTGACAAAGTCCGGTTCTGAGTGGTCACTTAGAAAGAATTTCAACTTTTTTCACCCAAAAAATGAAAAATCCAAATTTTATCTTTTTTAGTCCAAAAGTGAAAAAATGAAATTTCAATTTTTTTCTTCAAAAAAAGGGATAAAATCCCATTCTGATGGGCACTTGGAAAAAAATTAAACTTTTTTCATCGAAAAAGTGAAAAAATCCAAATTTCATCTTTTTTAGTCCCAAAAGTGAAAAAATCAATTTCAATTTTGTTCTTCAAAAAAGTGACAAAGTCCCATTCTGAGTTGGCACTTAGAAAAAAATTCTACTGTTTTCATCCAAAAAGTGAAAAAATCCAAATTCAATACATTTCTTCAAAAAAGTCACAAAGTCCCATTCTGAATGGGGACTTAGAAAAAATTTCAACCTTTATCGTCCAAAAAGTGAAAACATCCAAATTTAACTTTCTTCTTCAAAGAAGTATCAAATTCCCATTCTGGCAAGGGACTTGGAAGCTCTTTTGACTTTTCTCAAAAGTTGCATTTTTTTCTAAGTCCCATCTCATTATGAGATGGGACTTAGAAAAATATTCAACTTTTGTCTAAGTTGACATGTGTGCCGCTTCCCATGTCAGAATGGGACATTTTGACTTATTGGATGGAAAGATAAACTTTTTTGATCCAAATAGTGAAAAAGTGCAAATTCATAGTTTTTGTCAAAAAGTGACAAAGTCCCATTCTGAGTGGGCACTTGGAAAAAATTTCAACTTTTTTCATCCAAAAAGTTAAAAAATCAAAATTTCATCTTTTTTAGTCCCAAAAGTGAAAAAATCAAATTTCAATTTTTTTCTTCAAAAAAAGTGATAAAATCTCATTCTGAGTGGGCACTTGGAAAAAAATTCAACTTTTTTCATCCAAAAAGTGAAAAAATCCAAATTTCATCTTTTTTAGTCCCAAAAGTGAAAAAATCAAGTTTAAATTTTTTTCTTCAAAAAAGTGACAAAGTCCGGTTCTGAGTGGTCAGTTAAAAAATATTTCAACTTTTTTCATCCAAAAAGTGAAAAAATCAAAATTTCATCTTTTTTGTCCCAAAAGTGAAAAAATCCAAATTTCATCTTTTTTAGTCCCAAAAGTGAAAAAATCAAATTTCAATTTTTTTCTTCAAAAATGTGACAAAGTCCGGTTCTGAGTGGTCACTTAAAAGGAATTTCAACTTTTTTCACCCAAAAAATGAAAAAATCCAAATTTCATCTTTTTTAGTCCCAAAAGTGAAAAAATGAAATTTCAATTTTTTTCTTCAAATAAAGTGATAAAATCCCATTCTGATGGGCACTTGGAAAAAAATTAAACTTTTTTCATCCAAAAAGTGAAAAAATCAAAATTTCATCTTTTTTAGTCCCAAAAGTGAAAAAATCAATTTCAATTTTGTTCTTCAAAAAGTGACAAAGTCCCATTCTGAGTTGGCACTTAGATAAAAATTCTACTGTTTTCATCCAAAAAGTGAAAAAATCCAAATTCAATACATTTCTTCAAAAAAGTCACAAAGTCCCATTCTGAATGGGGACTTAGAAAAAATTTCAACCTTTATCGTCCAAAAAGTGAAAACATCCAAATTTAACTTTCTTCTTCAAAGAAGTATCAAATTCCCATTCTGACAAGGGACTTGGAAGCTCTTTTGACTTTTCTCAAAAGTTGCATTTTTTTCTAAGTCCCATCTCATTATGAGATGGGACTTAGAAAAATATTCAACTTTTGTCTAAGTTGACATGTGTGCCGCTTCCCATGTCAGAATGGGACATTTTGACTTATTGGATGGAAAGATAAACTTTTTTGATCCAAATAGTGAAAAAGTGCAAATTCATAGTTTTTGTCAAAAAAGTGACGAAGTCCCATTCTGAGTGGGCACTTGGAAAAAATGTCAACTTTTTTCATCCAAAAAGTGAAAAAATCAAAATTTCATCTTTTTTAGTCCCAAAAGTGAAAAAATCAAATTTCAATTTTTTTCTTCAAAAAAAGTGATAAAATCCCATTCTGAGTGGGCACTTAGAAAAATTTCAACTTTTTTCACCCAAAAAGTGAAAAAATCCAAATTTCATCTTTTTTAGTCCCAAAAGTGAAAAAATCTAATTTCAATTTTTTTCTTCAAAAAAGGGACAAAGTCCCAGTCTGAGTTGGCACTTAGAAAAAAATTCTACTTTTTTCATCCAAAAAGTGAAAAAATCCAATTTCAATACATTTCTTCAAAAAAGTCAAAAAGTCCCATTCTGAATGGGGACTTAGAAAAAATGTCAACCTTTATCGTCCAAAAAGTGAAAACATCCAAATTTAATTTTCTTCTTCAAAGAAGTAACAAATTCCCATTCTGGCAAGGGACTTGGAAGCTCTTTTGACTTTTCTCAAAAGTTGCATTTTTTTCTAAGTCCCATCTCATTATGAGATGGGACTTAGAAAAATATTCAACTTTTGTCTAAGTTGACATGTGGGCCGCTTCCCTTGTCAGAATGGGACATTTTGACTTATTGGATTGAAAGATAAACTTTTTTGATCCAAATAGTGAAAAAGTGCAAATTCATAGTTTTTGTCAAAAAGTGACAAAGTCCCATTCTGAGTGGGCACTTGGAAAAAATTTCAACTTTTTTCATCCAAAAAGTGAACAAATCTAAATTTCATCTTTTTAGTCCCAAAAGTGAAAAAATCACGTTTCAATTTTTTTCTTCAAAAAAGTTACAAAGTCCGGTTCTGAGTGGTCACATAGAAAATATTTCAACTTTTTTCACCCAAAAAATGAAAAAATCCAAATTTCATCTTTTTTAGTCCCAAAAGTGAAAAAATGAAATTTCAATTTTTTTCTTCAAAAAAAGTGATAAAATCCCATTCTGATGGGCACTTGGAAAAAAATTCAACTTTTTTCATCCAAAAAGTGAAAAAATCCAAATTTCATCTTTTTTAGTCCCAAAAGTGAAAAAATCAAGTTTCAATTTTGTTCTTCAAAAAAGTGACAAAGTCTGGTTCTGAGTGGTCACTTAAAGAATATTTCAACTTTTTTCATCCAAAAAGTGAAAAAATCAAAATTTCATCTTTTTTAGTCCCAAAAGTGAAAAAATAAAATTTCAATTTTTTTCTTCAAAAAAAATGATAAAATCCCATTCTGATGGGCACTTGGAAAAAAATTCAACTTTTTTCATCCAAAAAGTGAAAAAATCCAAATTTCATCTTTTTTAGTCCCAAAAGTGAAAAAATCAAGTTTCAATTTTGTTCTTCAAAAAAGTGACAAAGTCTGGTTCTGAGTGGTCACTTAAAGAATATTTCAACTTTTTTCATCCAAAAAGTGAAAAAATCAAAATTTCATCTTTTTTAGTCCCAAAAGTGAAAAAATCTAATTTCAATTTTTTTCTTCAAAAAAGGGACAAAGTCCCAGTCTGAGTTGGCACTTAGAAAAAAATTCTACTTTTTTCATCCAAAAAGTGAAAAAATCCAATTTCAATACATTTCTTCAAAAAAGTCAAAAAGTCCCATTCTGAATGGGGACTTAGAAAAAATGTCAACCTTTATCGTCCAAAAAGTGAAAACATCCAAATTTAATTTTCTTCTTCAAAGAAGTAACAAATTCACATTCTGGCAAGGGACTTGGAAGCTCTTTTGACTTTTCTCAAAAGTTGAATTTTTTTCTAAGTCCCATCTCATTATGAGATGGGACTTAGAAAAATATTCAACTTTTGTCTAAGTTGACATGTGTGCCGCTTCCCATGTCAGAATGGGACATTTTGACTTATTGGATGGAAAGATAAACTTTTTTGATCCAAATAGTGAAAAAGTGCAAATTCATAGTTTTTGTCAAAAAAGTGACAAAGTCCCATTCTGAGTGGGCACTTGGAAAAAAATTCAACTTTTTTCATCCAAAAAGTGAAAAAATCCAAATTTCATCTTTTTTAGTCCCAAAAGTGAAAAAATCAAATTTCAATTTTTTTCTTCAATAAAAGTGATAAAATCCCATTCTGAGTGGGCACTTAGAAAAAATTTCAACTTTTTTCACCCAAAAAGTGAAAAAATCCAAATTTCATCTTTTTAGTCCCAAAAGTGAAAAAATCAAATTTCAATTTTTTTCTTAAAAAAAAAAAGATAAAATCCCATTCTGATGGGCACTTGGAAAAAAATTCAACTTTTTTCATCTAAAAAGTGAAAAAATCCAAATTTCATATTTTTTAGTCCCAAAAGTGAAAAAATCAAATTTCAATTTTGTTCTTCAAAAAAGTGACAAAGTCTGGTTCTCAGTGGTCACTTAAAGAATATTTCAACTTTTTTCATCCAAAAAGTGAAAAAATCAAAATTTCGTCTTTTTTAGTCCCAAAAGTGAAAAAATCAAATTTAAATTTTTTTCTTCAAAAAAGGGACAAAGTCCCAGTCTGAGTTGGCACTTAGAAAAAAATTCTACTTTTTTCATCCAAAAAGTGAAAAAATCCAATTTCAATACATTTCTTCAAAAAAGTCACAAAGTCCCATTCTGAATGGGGACTTAGAAAAAATGTGAACCTTTATCGTCCAAAAAGTGAAAACATCCAAATTTAATTTTCTTCTTCAAAGAAGTAACAAATTCCCATTCTGGCAAGGGACTTGGAAGCTCTTTTGTCTTTTCTCAAAAGTTGAATTTTTTTCTAAGTCCCATCTCAGTATGAGATGGGACTTAGAAAAATATTCAACTTTTGTCTAAGTTGACATGTGTGCCGCTTCCCATGTCAGAATGGGACATTTTGACTTATTGGATGGAAAGATAAACTTTTTTGATCCAAATAGTGAAAAAGTGCAAATTCATAGTTTTTGTCAAAAAAGTGACAAAGTCCCATTCTGAGTGGGCACTTGGAAAAAATTTCAACTTTTTTCATCCAAAAAGTGAAAAAATCCAAATTTCATCTTTTTTAGTCCCAAAAGTGAAAAAATCAAGTTTCAATTTTGTTCTTCAAAAAAGTGACAAAGTCTGGTTCTGAGTGGTCACTTAAAGAATATTTCAACTTTTTTCATCCAAAAAGTGAAAAAATCCAAATTTCATATTTTTTAGTCCCAAAAGTGAAAAAATCAAATTTCAATTTTGTTCTTCAAAAAAGTGACAAAGTCTGGTTCTGAGTGGTCACTTAAAGAATATTTCAACTTTTTTCATCCAAAAAGTGAAAAAATCAAAATTTCGTCTTTTTTAGTCCCAAAAGTGAAAAAATCAAATTTCTATTTTTTTCTTCAAAAAAGGGACAAAGTCCCAGTCTGAGTTGGCACTTGGAAAAAAATTCTACTTTTTTCATCCAAAAAGTGAAAAAATCCAATTTCAATACATTTCTTCAAAAAAGTCACAAAGTCCCATTCTGAATGGGGACTTAGAAAAAATGTGAACCTTTATCGTCCAAAAAGTGAAAACATCCAAATTTAATTTTCTTCTTCAAAGAAGTAACAAATTCCCATTCTGGCAAGGGACTTGGAAGCTCTTTTGACTTTTCTCAAAAGTTGAATTTTTTTCTAAGTCCCATCTCAGTATGAGATGGGACTTAGAAAAATATTCAACTTTTGTCTAAGTTGACATGTGTGCCGCTTCCCATGTCAGAATGGGACATTTTGACTTATTGGATGGAAAGATAAACTTTTTTGATCCAAATAGTGAAAAAGTGCAAATTCATAGTTTTTGTCAAAAAGTGACAAAGTCCCATTCTGAGTGGGCACTTGGAAAAAATTTCAACTTTTTTCATCCAAAAGTTAAAAAATCAAAATTTCATCTTTTTTAGTCCCAAAAGTGAAAAAATCAAATTTCAATTTTTTTCTTCAAAAAAAGTGATAAAATCTCATTCTGAGTGGGCACTTGGAAAAAAATTCAACTTTTTTCATCCAAAAAGTGAAAAAATCCAAATTTCATCTTTTTTAGTCCCAAAAGTGAAAAAATCAAGTTTAAATTTTTTTCTTCAAAAAAGTGACAAAGTCCGGTTCTGAGTGGTCAGTTAAAAAATATTTCAACTTTTTTCATCCAAAAAGTGAAAAAATCAAAATTTCATCTTTTTTGTCCCAAAAGTGAAAAAATCCAAATTTCATCTTTTTTAGTCCCAAAAGTGAAAAAATCAAATTTCAATTTTTTTCTTCAAAAAAGTGACAAAGTCCGGTTCTGAGTGGTCACTTAGAAAGAATTTCAACTTTTTTCACCCAAAAAATGAAAAAATCCAAATTTCATCTTTTTTAGTCCCAAAAGTGAAAAAATGAAATTTCAATTTTTTTCTTCAAAAAAAGTGATAAAATCCCATTCTGATGGGAACTTGGAAAAAAATTAAACTTTTTTCATCCAAAAAGTGAAAAAATCCAAATTTCATCTTTTTTAGTCCCAAAAGTGAAAAAATCAATTTCAATTTTGTTCTTCAAAAAAGTGACAAAGTCCCATTCTGAGTTGGCACTTTGAAAAAAATTCTACTGTTTTCATCCAAAAAGTGAAAAAATCCAAATTCAATACATTTCTTCAAAAAAGTCACAAAGTCCCATTCTGAATGGGGACTTAGAAAAAATTTCAACCTTTATCGTCCAAAAAGTGAAAACATCCAAATTTAACTTTCTTCTTCAAAGAAGTATCAAATTCCGATTCTGGCAAGGGACTTGGAAGCTCTTTTGACTTTTCTCAAAAGTTGCATTTTTTTCTAAGTCCCATCTCATTATGAGATGGGACTTAGAAAAATATTCAACTTTTGTCTAAGTTGACATGTGTGCCGCTTCCCATGTCAGAATGGGACATTTTGACTTATTGGATGGAAAGATAAACTTTTTTGATCCAAATAGTGAAAAAGTGCAAATTCATAGTTTTTGTCAAAAAAGTGACAAAGTCCCATTCTGAGTGGGCACTTGGAAAAAATGTCAACTTTTTTCATCCAAAAAGGGAAAAAATCAAAATTTCATCTTTTTTAGTCCCAAAAGTGAAAAAATAAAATTTCAATTTTTTTCTTCAAAAAAAATGATAAAATCCCATTCTGATGGGCACTTGGAAAAAAATTCAACTTTTTTCATCCAAAAAGTGAAAAAATCCAAATTTCATCTTTTTTAGTCCCAAAAGTGAAAAAATCAAGTTTCAATTTTGTTCTTCAAAAAAGTGACAAAGTCTGGTTCTGAGTGGTCACTTAAAGAATATTTCAACTTTTTTCAGTGAAAAAATCAAAATTTCATCTTTTTTAGTCCCAAAAGTGAAAAAATCTAATTTCAATTTTTTTCTTCAAAAAAGGGACAAAGTCCCAGTCTGAGTTGGCACTTAGAAAAAAATTCTACTTTTTTCATCCAAAAAGTGAAAAAATCCAATTTCAATACATTTCTTCAAAAAAGTCAAAAAGTCCCATTCTGAATGGGGACTTAGAAAAAATGTCAACCTTTATCGTCCAAAAAGTGAAAACATCCAAATTTAATTTTCTTCTTCAAAGAAGTAACAAATTCCCATTCTGGCAAGGGACTTGGAAGCTCTTTTGACTTTTCTCAAAAGTTGAATTTTTTTCAAAGTCCCATCTCATTATGAGATGGGACTTAGAAAAATATTCAACTTTTGTCTAAGTTGACATGTGGGCCGCTTCCCTTGTCAGAATGGGACATTTTGACTTATTGGATTGAAAGATAAACTTTTTTGATCCAAATAGTGAAAAAGTGCAAATTCATAGTTTTTGTCAAAAAGTGACAAAGTCCCATTCTGAGTGGGGCACTTGGAAAAAATTTCAACTTTTTTCATCCAAAAAGTGAACAAATCTAAATTTCATCTTTTTTAGTCCCAAAAGTGAAAAAATCACGTTTCAATTTTTTTCTTCAAAAAAGTTACAAAGTCCGGTTCTGAGTGGTCACATAGAAAATATTTCAACTTTTTTCACCCAAAAAATGAAAAAATCCAAATTTCATCTTTTTTAGTCCCAAAAGTGAAAAAATGAAATTTCAATTTTTTCTTCAAAAAAAGTGATAAAATCCCATTCTGATGGGCACTTGGAAAAAAATTCAACTTTTTTCATCCAAAAAGTGAAAAAATCCAAATTTCATCTTTTTTAGTCCCAAAAGTGAAAAAATCAAGTTTCAATTTTGTTCTTCAAAAAAGTGACAAAGTCTGGTTCTGAGTGGTCACTTAAAGAATATTTCAACTTTTTTCATCCAAAAAGTGAAAAAATCAAAATTTCATCTTTTTTAGTCCCAAAAGTGAAAAAATCAAATTTCAATTTTTTTCTTCAAAAAAGGGACAAAGTCCCAGTCTGAGTTGGCACTTAGAAAAAATTTCTACTTTTTTCATCCAAAAAGTGAAAAAATCCAATTTCAATACATTTCTTCAAAAAAGTCAAAAAGTCCCATTCTGAATGGGGACTTAGAAAAAATGTCAACCTTTATCGTCCAAAAAGTGAAAACATCCAAATTTAATTTTCTTCTTCAAAGAAGTAACAAATTCCCATTCTGGCAAGGGACTTGGAAGCTCTTTTGACTTTTCTCAAAAGTTGAATTTTTTTCTAAGTCCCATCTCATTATGAGATGGGACTTAGAAAAATATTCAACTTTTGTCTAAGTTGACATGTGTGCCGCTTCCCATGTCAGAATGGGACATTTTGACTTATTGGATGGAAAGATAAACTTTTTTGATCCAAATAGTGAAAAAGTGCAAATTCATAGTTTTTGTCAAAAAAGTGACAAAGTCCCATTCTGAGTGGGCACTTGGAAAAAATTTCAACTTTTTTCATCCAACAAGTGAAAAAATCCAAATTTCATCTTTTTTAGTCCCAAAAGTGAAAAAATCAAATTTCAATTTTTTTCTTCAATAAAAGTGATAAAATCCCATTCTGAGTGGGCACTTAGAAAAAATTTCAACTTTTTTCACCCAAAAAGTGAAAAAATCCAAATTTCATCTTTTTTAGTCCAAAAAGTGAAAAAATCAAATTTCAATTTTTTTCTTAAAAAAAAAAAGATAAAATCCCATTCTGATGGGCACTTGGAAAAAAATTCAACTTTTTTCATCTAAAAAGTGAAAAAATCCAAATTTCATATTTTTTAGTTCCAAAAGTGAAAAAATCAAATTTCAATTTTGTTCTTCAAAAAAGTGACAAAGTCTGGTTCTCAGTGGTCACTTAAAGAATATTTCAACTTTTTTCATCCAAAAAGTGAAAAAATCAAAATTTCATCTTTTTTAGTCCCAAAAGTGAAAAAATCAAAGTTTCAATTTTTTTCTTCAAAAAAGGGACAAAGTCCCAGTCTGAGTTGGCACTTAGAAAAAAATTCTACTTTTTTCATCCAAAAAGTGAAAAAATCCAATTTCAATACATTTCTTCAAAAAAGTCACAAAGTCCCATTCTGAATGGGGACTTAGAAAAAATGTGAACCTTTATCGTCCAAAAAGTGAAAACATCCAAATTTAATTTTCTTCTTCAAAGAAGTAACACATTCCCATTCTGGCAAGGGACTTGGAAGCTCTTTTGTCTTTTCTCAAAAGTTGAATTTTTTTCTAAGTCCCATCTCAGTATGAGATGGGACTTAGAAAAATATTCAACTTTTGTCTAAGTTGACATGTGTGCCGCTTCCCATGTCAGAATGGGACATTTTGACTTCTTGGATGGAAAGATAAACTTTTTTGATCCAAATAGTGAAAAAGTGCAAATTCATAGTTTTTGTCAAAAAGTGACAAAGTCCCATTCTGAGTGGGCACTTGGAAAAAATTTCAACTTTTTTCATCCAAAAAGTTAAAAAATCAAAATTTCATCTTTTTTAGTCCCAAAAGTGAAAAAATCAAATTTCAATTTTTTTCTTCAAAAAAAGTGATAAAATCTCATTCTGAGTGGGCACTTGGAAAAAATTTCAACTTTTTTCATCCAAAAAGTGAAAAAATCCAAATTTCATCTTTTTTAGTCCCAAAAGTGAAAAAATCAAGTTTAAATTTTTTTCTTCAAAAAAGTGACAAAGTCCGGTTCTGAGTGGTCAGTTAAAAAATATTTCAACTTTTTTCATCCAAAAAGTGAAAAAATCAAAATTTCATCTTTTTTGTCCCAAAAGTGAAAAAATCCAAATTTCATCTTTTTTAGTCCCAAAAGTGAAAAAACAAATTTCAATTTTTTTCTTCAAAAATGTGACAAAGTCCGGTTCTGAGTGGTCACTTAGAAAGAATTTCAACTTTTTTCACCCAAAAAATGAAAAAATCCAAATTTCATCTTTTTTAGTCCCAAAAGTGAAAAAATGAAATTTCAATTTTTTTCTTCAAATAAAGTGATAAAATCCCATTCTGATGGGCACTTGGAAAAAAATTTAACTTTTTTCATCCAAAAAGTTAAAAAATCAAAATTTCATCTTTTTTAGTCCCAAAAGTGAAAAAATCAATTTCAATTTTGTTCTTCAAAAAAGTGACAAAGTCCCATTCTGAGTTGGCACTTAGATAAAAATTCTACTGTTTTCATCCAAAAAGTGAAAAAATCCAAATTCAATACATTTCTTCAAAAAAGTCACAAAGTCCCATTCTGAATGGGGACTTAGAAAAAATTTCAACCTTTATCGTCCAAAAAGTGAAAACATCCAAATTTAACTTTCTTCTTCAAAGAAGTATCAAATTCCCATTCTGACAAGGGACTTGGAAGCTCTTTTGACTTTTCTCAAAAGTTGCATTTTTTTCTAAGTCCCATCTCATTATGAGATGGGACTTAGAAAAATATTCAACTTTTGTCTAAGTTGACATGTGTGCCGCTTCCCATGTCAGAATGGGACATTTTGACTTATTGGATGGAAAGATAAACTTTTTTGATCCAAATAGTGAAAAAGTGCAAATTCATAGTTTTTGTCAAAAAAGTGACAAAGTCCCATTCTGAGTGGGCACTTGGAAAAAATGTCAACTTTTTTCATCCAAAAAGGGAAAAAATCAAAATTTCATCTTTTTTAGTCCCAAAAGTGAAAAAATCAAATTTCAATTTTTTTCTTCAAAAAAAGTGATAAAATCCCATTCTGAGTGGGCACTTAGAAAAAATTTCAACTTTTTTCACCCAAAAAGTGAAAAAATCCAAATTTCATCTTTTTTAGTCCCAAAAGTGAAAAAATCAAATTTCAATTTTTTTCTTCAAAAAAAATGATAAAATCCCATTCTGATGGGCACTTGGAAAAAAATTCAACTTTTTTCATCCAAAAGTGAAAAAATCAAAATTTCATCTTTTTTAGTCCCAAAAGTGAAAAAATCAATTTCAATTTTGTTCTTCAAAAAAGTGACAAAGTCCCATTCTGAGTTGGCACTTAGATAAAAATTCTACTGTTTTCATCCAAAAAGTGAAAAAATCCAAATTCAATACATTTCTTCAAAAAAGTCACAAAGTCCCATTCTGAATGGGGACTTAGAAAAAATTTCAACCTTTATCGTCCAAAAAGTGAAAACATCCAAATTTAACTTTCTTCTTCAAAGAAGTATCAAATTCCCATTCTGACAAGGGACTTGGAAGCTCTTTTGACTTTTCTCAAAAGTTGCATTTTTTTCTAAGTCCCATCTCATTATGAGATGGGACTTAGAAAAATATTCAACTTTTGTCTAAGTTGACATGTGTGCCGCTTCCCATGTCAGAATGGGACATTTTGACTTATTGGATGGAAAGATAAACTTTTTTGATCCAAATAGTGAAAAAGTGCAAATTCATAGTTTTTGTCAAAAAAGTGACAAAGTCCCATTCTGAGTGGGCACTTGGAAAAAATGTCAACTTTTTTCATCCAAAAAGGGAAAAAATCAAAATTTCATCTTTTTTAGTCCCAAAAGTGAAAAAATCAAGTTTAAATTTTCTTCTTCAAAAAAAATGATAAAATCCCATTCTGATGGGCACTTGGAAAAAAATTCAACTTTTTTCATCCAAAAAGTGAAAAAATCCAAATTTCATCTTTTTTAGTCCCAAAAGTGAAAAAATCAAGTTTCAATTTTGTTCTTCAAAAAAGTGAAAAAGTCTGGTTCTGAGTGGTCACTTAAAGAATATTTCAACTTTTTTTCATCCAAAAAGTGAAAAAATCAAAATTTCATCTTTTTTAGTCCCAAAAGTGAAAAAATCAAATTTCAATTTTTTCTTCAAAAAAGGGACAAAGTCCCAGTCTGAGTTGGCACTTAGAAAAAAATTCTACTTTTTTCATCCAAAAAGTGAAAAAATCCAATTTCAATACATTTCTTCAAAAAAGTCACAAAGTCCATTCTGAATGGGGACTTAGAAAAAATGTGAACCTTTATCGTCCAAAAAGTGAAAACATCCAAATTTAATTTTCTTCTTCAAAGAAGTAACAAATTCCCATTCTGGCAAGGGACTTGGAAGCTCTTTTGACTTTTCTCAAAAGTTGAATTTTTTTCTAAGTCCCATCTCAGTATGAGATGGGACTTAGAAAAATATTCAACTTTTGTCTAAGTTGACATGTGTGCCGCTTCCCATGTCAGAATGGGACATTTTGACTTATTGGATGGAAAGATAAACTTTTTTGATCCAAATAGTGAAAAAGTGCAAATTCATAGTTTTTGTCAAAAAGTGACAAAGTCCCATTCTGAGTGGGCACTTGGAAAAAATTTCAACTTTTTTCATCCAAAAAGTTAAAAAATCAAAATTTCATCTTTTTTAGTCCCAAAAGTGAAAAAATCAAATTTCAATTTTTTCTTCAAAAAAAAGTGATAAAATCTCATTCTGAGTGGGCACTTGGAAAAAATTCAACTTTTTTCATCCAAAAAGTGAAAAAATCCAAATTTCATCTTTTTTAGTCCCAAAAGTGAAAAAATCAAGTTTAAATTTTTTTCTTCAAAAAAGTGACAAAGTCCGGTTCTGAGTGGTCAGTTAAAAAATATTTCAACTTTTTTCATCCAAAAAGTGAAAAAATCAAAATTTCATCTTTTTTGTCCCAAAAGTGAAAAAATCCAAATTTCATCTTTTTTAGTCCCAAAAGTGAAAAAATCAAATTTCAATTTTTTTCTTCAAAAAAGTGACAAAGTCCGGTTCTGAGTGGTCACTTAGAAAGAATTTCAACTTTTTTCACCCAAAAAATGAAAAAATCCAAATTTTATCTTTTTTAGTCCCAAAAGTGAAAAAATGAAATTTCAATTTTTTTCTTCAAAAAAAGTGATAAAATCCCATTCTGATGGGCACTTGGAAAAAAATTAAACTTTTTTCATCCAAAAAGTGAAAAAATCCAAATTTCATCTTTTTTAGTCCCAAAAGTGAAAAAATCAATTTCAATTTTGTTCTTCAAAAAGTGACAAAGTCCCATTCTGAGTTGGCACTTAGAAAAAAATTCTACTGTTTTCATCCAAAAAGTGAAAAAATCCAAATTCAATACATTTCTTCAAAAAAGTCACAAAGTCCCATTCTGAATGGGGACTTAGAAAAAATTTCAACCTTTATCGTCCAAAAAGTGAAAACATCCAAATTTAACTTTCTTCTTCAAAGAAGTATCAAATTCCCATTCTGGCAAGGGACTTGGAAGCTCTTTTGACTTTTCTCAAAAGTTGCATTTTTTTCTAAGTCCCATCTCATTATGAGATGGGACTTAGAAAAATATTCAACTTTTGTCTAAGTTGACATGTGTGCCGCTTCCCATGTCAGAATGGGACATTTTGACTTATTGGATGGAAAGATAAACTTTTTTGATCCAAATAGTGAAAAAGTGCAAATTCATAGTTTTTGTCAAAAAGTGACAAAGTCCCATTCTGAGTGGGCACTTGGAAAAAATTTCAACTTTTTTCATCCAAAAAGTTAAAAAATCAAAATTTCATCTTTTTTAGTCCAAAAGTGAAAAAATCAAATTTCAATTTTTTTCTTCAAAAAAAGTGATAAAATCTCATTCTGAGTGGGCACTTGGAAAAAAATTCAACTTTTTTCATCCAAAAAGTGAAAAAATCCAAATTTCATCTTTTTTAGTCCCAAAAGTGAAAAAATCAAGTTTAAATTTTTTTCTTCAAAAAAGTGACAAAGTCCGGTTCTGAGTGGTCAGTTAAAAAATATTTCAACTTTTTTCATCAAAAAGTGAAAAAATCAAAATTTCATCTTTTTTGTCCCAAAAGTGAAAAAATCCAAATTTCATCTTTTTTAGTCCCAAAAGTGAAAAAATCAAATTTCAGTTTTTTTCTTCAAAAATGTGACAAAGTCCGGTTCTGAGTGGTCACTTAAAAGGAATTTCAACTTTTTTCACCCAAAAAATGAAAAAAATCCAAATTTCATCTTTTTTAGTCCAAAAGTGAAAAAATGAAATTTCAATTTTTTTCTTCAAATAAAGTGATAAAATCCCATTCTGATGGGCACTTGGAAAAAAAATAAACTTTTTTCATCCAAAAAGTGAAAAAATCAAAATTTCATCTTTTTTAGTCCCAAAAGTGAAAAAATCAATTTCAATTTTGTTCTTCAAAAAAGTGACAAAGTCCCATTCTGAGTTGGCACTTAGATAAAAATTCTACTGTTTTCATCCAAAAAGTGAAAAAATCCAAATTCAATACATTTCTTCAAAAAAGTCACAAAGTCCCATTCTGAATGGGGACTTAGAAAAAATTTCAACCTTTATCGTCCAAAAAGTGAAAACATCCAAATTTAACTTTCTTCTTCAAAGAAGTATCAAATTCCCATTCTGACAAGGGACTTGGAAGCTCTTTTGACTTTTCTCAAAAGTTGCATTTTTTTCTAAGTCCCATCTCATTATGAGATGGGACTTAGAAAAATATTCAACTTTTGTCTAAGTTGACATGTGTGCCGCTTCCCATGTCAGAATGGGACATTTTGACTTATTGGATGGAAAGATAAACTTTTTTGATCCAAATAGTGAAAAAGTGCAAATTCATAGTTTTTGTCAAAAAAGTGACGAAGTCCCATTCTGAGTGGGCACTTGGAAAAAATGTCAACTTTTTTCATCCAAAAAGGGAAAAAATCAAAATTTCATCTTTTTTAGTCCCAAAAGTGAAAAAATCAAATTTCAATTTTTTTCTTCAAAAAAAGTGATAAAATCCCATTCTGAGTGGGCACTTAGAAAAAATTTCAACTTTTTTCACCCAAAAAGTGAAAAAATCCAAATTTCATCTTTTTTAGTCCCAAAAGTGAAAAAATCAAATTTCAATTTTTTTCTTAAAAAAAAATGATAAAATCCCATTCTGATGGGCACTTGGAAAAAAATTCAACTTTTTTTATCCAAAAAGTGAAAAAATCCAAATTTCATCTTTTTAGTCCCAAAAGTGAAAAATCAATTTCAATTTTGTTCTTCAAAAAAGTGACAAAGTCCCATTCTGAGTTGGCACTTAGATAAAAATTCTACTGTTTTCATCCAAAAAGTGAAAAAATCCAAATTCAATACATTTCTTCAAAAAAGTCACAAAGTCCCATTCTGAATGGGGACTTAGAAAAAATTTCAACCTTTATCGTCCAAAAAGTGAAAACATCCAAATTTAACTTTCTTCTTCAAAGAAGTATCAAATTCCCATTCTGACAAGGGACTTGGAAGCTCTTTTGACTTTTCTCAAAAGTTGCATTTTTTTCTAAGTCCCATCTCATTATGAGATGGGACTTAGAAAAATATTCAACTTTTGTCAAAGTTGACATGTGTGCCGCTTCCCATGTCAGAATGGGACATTTTGACTTATTGGATGGAAAGATAAACTTTTTTGATCCAAATAGTGAAAAAGTGCAAATTCATAGTTTTTGTCAAAAAAGTGACAAAGTCCCATTCTGAGTGGGCACTTGGAAAAAATGTCAACTTTTTTCATCCAAAAAGGGAAACAATCAAAATTTCATCTTTTTTAGTCCCAAAAGTGAAAAAATCAAATTCAATTTTTTTCTTCAAAAAAAGTGATAAAATCTCATTCTGAGTGGGCACTTGGAAAAAATTTCAACTTTTTTCATCCAAAAAGTGAAAAAATCCAAATTTCATCTTTTTTAGTCCCAAAAGTGAAAAAATCAAGTTTAAATTTTCTTCTTCAAAAAAAATGATAAAATCCCATTCTGATGGGCACTTGGAAAAAAATTCAACTTTTTTCATCCAAAAAGTGAAAAAATCCAAATTTCATCTTTTTTAGTCCCAAAAGTGAAAAAATCAAGTTTCAATTTTGTTCTTCAAAAAAGTGACAAAGTCTGTTTCTGAGTGGTCACTTAAAGAATATTTCAACTTTTTTCATCCAAAAAGTGAAAAAATCAAAATTTCATCTTTTTTAGTCCCAAAAGTGAAAAAATCAAATTTCAATTTTTTTCTTCAAAAAAGGGACAAAGTCCCAGTCTGAGTTGGCACTTAGAAAAAAATTCTACTTTTTTCATCCAAAAAGTGAAAAAATCCAATTTCAATACATTTCTTCAAAAAAGTCACAAAGTCCCATCTGAATGGGGACTTAGAAAAAATGTGAACCTTTATCGTCCAAAAAGTGAAAACATCCAAATTTAATTTTCTTCTTCAAAGAAGTAACAAATTCCCATTCTGGCAAGGGACTTGGAAGCTCTTTTGACTTTTCTCAAAAGTTGAATTTTTTTCTAAGTCCCATCTCAGTATGAGATGGGACTTAGAAAAATATTCAACTTTTGTCTAAGTTGACATGTGTGCCGCTTCCCATGTCAGAATGGGACATTTTGACTTATTGGATGGAAAGATAAACTTTTTTGATCCAAATAGTGAAAAAGTGCAAATTCATAGTTTTTGTCAAAAGTGACAAAGTCCCATTCTGAGTGGGCACTTGGAAAAAATTTCAACTTTTTTCATCCAAAAAGTTAAAAAATCAAAATTTCATCTTTTTTAGTCCCAAAAGTGAAAAAATCAAATTTCAATTTTTTTCTTCAAAAAAAGTGATAAAATCTCATTCTGAGTGGGCACTTGGAAAAAAATTCAACTTTTTTCATCCAAAAAGTGAAAAATCCAAATTTCATCTTTTTTAGTCCCAAAAGTGAAAAAATCAAGTTTAAATTTTTTTCTTCAAAAAAGTGACAAAAGTCCGGTTCTGAGTGGTCAGTTAAAAAATATTTCAACTTTTTTCATCCAAAAAGTGAAAAAATCAAAATTTCATCTTTTTTGTCCAAAAGTGAAAAAATCCAAATTTCATCTTTTTTAGTCCCAAAAGTGAAAAAATCAAATTTCAATTTTTTTCTTCAAAAAAGTGACAAAGTCCGGTTCTGAGTGGTCACTTAGAAAGAATTTCAACTTTTTTCACCCAAAAAATGAAAAAATCCAAATTTTATCTTTTTTAGTCCCAAAAGTGAAAAAATGAAATTTCAATTTTTTTCTTCAAAAAAAGTGATAAAATCCCATTCTGATGGGCACTTGGAAAAAAATTAAACTTTTTTCATCCAAAAAGTGAAAAAATCCAAATTTCATCTTTTTTAGTCCCAAAAGTGAAAAAATCAATTTCAATTTTGTTCTTCAAAAAAGTGACAAAGTCCCATTCTGAGTTGGCACTTAGAAAAAAATTCTACTGTTTTCATCCAAAAAGTGAAAAAATCCAAATTCAATACATTTCTTCAAAAAAGTCACAAAGTCCCATTCTGAATGGGGACTTAGAAAAAATTTCAACCTTTATCGTCCAAAAAGTGAAAACATCCAAATTTAACTTTCTTCTTCAAAGAAGTATCAAATTCCCATTCTGGCAAGGGACTTGGAAGCTCTTTTGACTTTTCTCAAAAGTTGCATTTTTTTCTAAGTCCCATCTCATTATGAGATGGGACTTAGAAAAATATTCAACTTTTGTCTAAGTTGACATGTGTGCCGCTTCCCATGTCAGAATGGGACATTTTGACTTATTGGATGGAAAGATAAACTTTTTTGATCCAAATAGTGAAAAAGTGCAAATTCATAGTTTTTGTCAAAAAAGTGACAAAGTCCCATTCTGAGTGGGCACTTGGAAAAAATGTCAACTTTTTTCATCCAAAAAGGGAAAAAATCAAAATTTCATCTTTTTTAGTCCCAAAAGTGAAAAAATAAAATTTCAATTTTTTTCTTCAAAAAAAATGATAAAATCCCATTCTGATGGGCACTTGGAAAAAAATTCAACTTTTTCATCCAAAAAGTGAAAAAATCCAAATTTCATCTTTTTTAGTCCCAAAAGTGAAAAAATCAAGTTTCATTTTTGTTCTTCAAAAAAGTGACAAAGTCTGGTTCTGAGTGGTCACTTAAAGAATATTTCAACTTTTTCATCCAAAAAGTGAAAAAATCTAAATTTCATCTTTTTTAGTCCCAAAAGTGAAAAAATCTAATTTCAATTTTTTTCTTCAAAAAAGGGACAAAGTCCCAGTCTGAGTTGGCACTTAGAAAAAAATTCTACTTTTTTCCTCCAAAAAGTGAAAAAATCCAATTTCAATACATTTCTTCAAAAAAGTCAAAAAGTCCCATTCTGAATGGGGACTTAGAAAAAATGTCAACCTTTATCGTCCAAAAGTGAAAACATCCAAATTTAATTTTCTTCTTCAAAGAAGTAACAAATTCCCATTCTGGCAAGGGACTTGGAAGCTCTTTTGACTTTTCTCAAAAGTTGAATTTTTTTCAAAGTCCCATCTCATTATGAGATGGGACTTAGAAAAATATTCAACTTTTGTCTAAGTTGACATGTGGGCCGCTTCCCTTGTCAGAATGGGACATTTTGACTTATTGGATTGAAAGATAAACTTTTTTGATCCAAATAGTGAAAAAGTGCAAATTCATAGTTTTTGTCAAAAAGTGACAAAGTCCCATTCTGAGTGGGTACTTGGAAAAAATTTCAACTTTTTTCATCCAAAAAGTGAACAAATCTAAATTTCATCTTTTTTAGTCCCAAAAGTGAAAAAATCACGTTTCAATTTTTTTCTTCAAAAAAGTTACAAAGTCCGGTTCTGAGTGGTCACATAGAAAATATTTCAACTTTTTTCACCCAAAAAATGAAAAAATCCAAATTTCATCTTTTTTAGTCCCAAAAGTGAAAAAATGAAATTTCAATTTTTTTCTTCAAAAAAAGTGATAAAATCCCATTCTGATGTGCACTTGGAAAAAAATTCAACTTTTTTCATCCAAAAAGTGAAAAAATCCAAATTTCATCTTTTTTAGTCCCAAAAGTGAAAAAATCAAGTTTCAATTTTGTTCTTCAAAAAAGTGACAAAGTTTGGTTCTGAGTGGTCACTTAAAGAATATTTCAACTTTTTTCATCCAAAAAGTGAAAAAATCAAATTTCATCTTTTTTAGTCCCAAAAGTGAAAAAATCAAATTTCAATTTTTTTCTTCAAAAAAGGGACAAAGTCCCAGTCTGAGTTGGCACTTAGAAAAAAATTCTACTTTTTTCATCCAAAAAGTGAAAAAATCCAATTTCAATACATTTCTTCAAAAAAGTCAAAAAGTCCCATTCTGAATGGGGACTTAGAAAAAATGTCAACCTTTATCGTCCAAAAAGTGAAAACATCCAAATTTAATTTTCTTCTTCAAAGAAGTAACAAATTCCATTCTGGCAAGGGACTTGGAAGCTCTTTTGACTTTTCTCAAAAGTTGAATTTTTTTCTAAGTCCCATCTCATTATGAGATGGGACTTAGAAAAATATTCAACTTTTGTCTAAGTTGACATGTGTGCCGCTTCCCATGTCAGAATGGGACATTTTGACTTATTGGATGGAAAGATAAACTTTTTTGATCCAAATAGTGAAAAAGTGCAAATTCATAGTTTTTGTCAAAAAAGTGACAAAGTCCCATTCTGAGTGGGCACTTGGAAAAAATTTCAACTTTTTTCATCCAAAAAGTGAAAAAATCCAAATTTCATCTTTTTTAGTCCCAAAAGTGAAAAAATCAAATTTCAATTTTTTTCTTCAATAAAAGTGATAAAATCCCATTCTGAGTGGGCACTTAGAAAAAATTTCAACTTTTTTCACCCAAAAAGTGAAAAAATCCAAATTTCATCTTTTTTAGTCCCAAAAGTGAAAAAATCAAATTTCAATTTTTTTCTTAAAAAAAAAAGATAAAATCCCATTCTGATGGGCACTTGGAAAAAAATTCAACTTTTTTCATCTAAAAAGTGAAAAAATCCAAATTTCATATTTTTTAGTCCCAAAAGTGAAAAAATCAAATTTCAATTTTGTTCTTCAAAAAAGTGACAAAGTCTGGTTCTCAGTGGTCACTTAAAGAATATTTCAACTTTTTTCATCCAAAAAGTGAAAAAATCAAAATTTCGTCTTTTTTAGTCCCAAAAGTGAAAAAATCAAATTTAAATTTTTTTCTTCAAAAAAGGGACAAAGTCCCAGTCTGAGTTGGCACTTAGAAAAAAATTCTACTTTTTTCATCCAAAAAGTGAAAAAATCCAATTTCAATACATTTCTTCAAAAAAGTCACAAAGTCCCATTCTGAATGGGGACTTAGAAAAAATGTCAACCTTTATCGTCCAAAAAGTGAAAACATCCAAATTTAATTTTCTTCTTCAAAGAAGTAACAAATTCCCATTCTGGCAAGGGACTTGGAAGCTCTTTTGTCTTTTCTCAAAAGTTGAATTTTTTTCTAAGTCCCATCTCAGTATGAGATGGGACTTAGAAAAATATTCAACTTTTGTCTAAGTTGACATGTGTGCCGCTTCCCATGTCAGAATGGGACATTTTGACTTATTGGATGGAAAGATAAACTTTTTTGATCCAAATAGTGAAAAAGTGCAAATTCATAGTTTTTGTCAAAAAAGTGACAAAGTCCCATTCTGAGTGGGCACTTGGAAAAAATTTCAACTTTTTTCATCCAAAAAGTGAAAAAATCCAAATTTCATCTTTTTTAGTCCCAAAAGTGAAAAAATCAAGTTTCAATTTTGTTCTTCAAAAAGTGACAAAGTCTGGTTCTGAGTGGTCACTTAAAGAATATTTCAACTTTTTTCATCCAAAAAGTGAAAAAATCCAAATTTCATATTTTTTAGTCCCAAAAGTGAAAAAATCAAATTTCAATTTTGTTCTTCAAAAAAGTGACAAAGTCTGGTTCTGAGTGGTCACTTAAAGAATATTTCAACTTTTTTCATCCAAAAAGTGAAAAAATCAAAATTTCGTCTTTTTTAGTCCCAAAAGTGAAAAAATCAAATTTCTATTTTTTTCTTCAAAAAGGGACAAAGTCCCAGTCTGAGTTGGCACTTGGAAAAAAATTCTACTTTTTTCATCCAAAAAGTGAAAAAATCCAATTTCAATACATTTCTTCAAAAAAGTCACAAAGTCCCATTCTGAATGGGGACTTAGAAAAAATGTGAACCTTTATCGTCCAAAAAGTGAAAACATCCAAATTTAATTTTCTTCTTCAAAGAAGTAACAAATTCCATTCTGGCAAGGGACTTGGAAGCTCTTTTGACTTTTCTCAAAAGTTGAATTTTTTTCTAAGTCCCATCTCAGTATGAGATGGGACTTAGAAAAATATTCAACTTTTGTCTAAGTTGACATGTGTGCCGCTTCCCATGTCAGAATGGGACATTTTGACTTATTGGATGGAAAGATAAACTTTTTTGATCCAAATAGTGAAAAAGTGCAAATTCATAGTTTTTGTCAAAAAGTGACAAAGTCCCATTCTGAGTGGGCACTTGGAAAAAATTTCAACTTTTTTCATCCAAAAAGTTAAAAAATCAAAATTTCATCTTTTTTAGTCCCAAAAGTGAAAAAATCAAATTTCAATTTTTTTCTTCAAAAAAAGTGATAAAATCTCATTCTGAGTGGGCAATTGGAAAAAATTTCAACTTTTTTCATCCAAAAAGTGAAAAAATCCAAATTTCATCTTTTTTAGTCCCAAAAGTGAAAAAATCAAGTTTAAATTTTTTTCTTCAAAAAAGTGACAAAGTCCGGTTCTGAGTGGTCAGTTAAAAAATATTTCAACTTTTTTCATCCAAAAAGTGAAAAAATCAAAATTTCATCTTTTTTGTCCCAAAAGTGAAAAAATCCAAATTTCATCTTTTTTAGTCCCAAAAGTGAAAAAATCAAATTTCAATTTTTTTCTTCAAAAAAGTGACAAAGTCCGGTTCTGAGTGGTCACTTAGAAAGAATTTCAACTTTTTTCACCCAAAAAATGAAAAAATCCAAATTTCATCTTTTTAGTCCCAAAGTGAAAAAATGAAATTTCAATTTTTTTCTTCAAAAAAAGTGATAAAATCCCATTCTGATGGGCACTTGGAAAAAAATTAAACTTTTTTCATCCAAAAAGTGAAAAAATCCAAATTTCATCTTTTTTAGTCCCAAAAGTGAAAAAATCAATTTCAATTTTGTTCTTCAAAAAAGTGACAAAGTCCCATTCTGAGTTGGCACTTTGAAAAAAAATTCTACTGTTTTCATCCAAAAAGTGAAAAAATCCAAATTCAATACATTTCTTCAAAAAAGTCACAAAGTCCCATTCTGAATGGGGACTTAGAAAAAATTTCAACCTTTATCGTCCAAAAAGTGAAAACATCCAAATTTAACTTTCTTCTTCAAAGAAGTATCAAATTCCGATTCTGGCAAGGGACTTGGAAGCTCTTTTGACTTTTCTCAAAAGTTGCATTTTTTTCTAAGTCCCATCTCATTATGAGATGGGACTTAGAAAAATATTCAACTTTTGTCTAAGTTGACATGTGTGCCGCTTCCCATGTCAGAATGGGACATTTTGACTTATTGGATGGAAAGATAAACTTTTTTGATCCAAATAGTGAAAAAGTGCAAATTCATAGTTTTTGTCAAAAAAGTGACAAAGTCCCATTCTGAGTGGGCACTTGGAAAAAATGTCAACTTTTTTCATCCAAAAAGGGAAAACATCTAAATTTCATCTTTTTTAGTCCCAAAAGTGAAAAAATAAAATTTCAATTTTTTTCTTCAAAAAAAATGATAAAATCCCATTCTGATGGGCACTTGGAAAAAAATTCAACTTTTTTCATCCAAAAAGTGAAAAAATCCAAATTTCATCTTTTTTAGTCCCAAAAGTGAAAAAATCAAGTTTCAATTTTGTTCTTCAAAAAGTGACAAAGTCTGGTTCTGAGTGGTCACTTAAAGAATATTTCAACTTTTTTCATCCAAAAAGTGAAAAAATCAAAATTTCATCTTTTTTAGTCCCAAAAGTGAAAAAATCTAATTTCAATTTTTTTCTTCAAAAAAGGGACAAAGTCCCAGTCTGAGTTGGCACTTAGAAAAAAATTCTACTTTTTTCATCCAAAAAGTGAAAAAATCCAATTTCAATACATTTCTTCAAAAAAGTCAAAAAGTCCCATTCTGAATGGGGACTTAGAAAAAATGTCAACCTTTATCGTCCAAAAAGTGAAAACATCCAAATTTAATTTTCTTCTTCAAAGAAGTAACAAATTCCCATTCTGGCAAGGGACTTGGAAGCTCTTTTGACTTTTCTCAAAAGTTGAATTTTTTTCAAAGTCCCATCTCATTATGAGATGGGACTTAGAAAAATATTCAACTTTTGTCTAAGTTGACATGTGGGCCGCTTCCCTTGTCAGAATGGGACATTTTGACTTATTGGATTGAAAGATAAACTTTTTTGATCCAAATAGTGAAAAAGTGCAAATTCATAGTTTTTGTCAAAAAGTGACAAAGTCCCATTCTGAGTGGGCACTTGGAAAAAATTTCAACTTTTTTCATCCAAAAAGTGAACAAATCTAAATTTCATCTTTTTTAGTCCCAAAAGTGAAAAAATCACGTTTCAATTTTTTTCTTCAAAAAAGTTACAAAGTCCGGTTCTGAGTGGTCACATAGAAAATATTTCAACTTTTTTCACCCAAAAAATGAAAAAATCCAAATTTCATCTTTTTTAGTCCCAAAAGTGAAAAAATGAAATTTCAATTTTTTTCTTCAAAAAAAGTGATAAAATCCCATTCTGATGGGCACTTGGAAAAAAATTCAACTTTTTTCATCCAAAAAGTGAAAAAATCCAAATTTCATCTTTTTTAGTCCCAAAAGTGAAAAATCAAGTTTCAATTTTGTTCTTCAAAAAAGTGACAAAGTCTGGTTCTGAGTGGTCACTTAAAGAATATTTCAACTTTTTTCATCCAAAAAGTGAAAAAATCAAAATTTCATCTTTTTTAGTCCCAAAAGTGAAAAAATCAAATTTCAATTTTTTTCTTCAAAAAAGGGACAAAGTCCCAGTCTGAGTTGGCACTTAGAAAAAAATTCGACTTTTTCATCCAAAAAGTGAAAAAATCCAATTTCAATACATTTCTTCAAAAAAGTCAAAAAGTCCCATTCTGAATGGGGACTTAGAAAAAATGTCAACCTTTATCGTCCAAAAAGTGAAAACATCCAAATTTAATTTTCTTCTTCAAAGAAGTAACAAATTCCCATTCTGGCAAGGGACTTGGAAGCTCTTTTGACTTTTCTCAAAAGTTGAATTTTTTTCTAAGTCCCATCTCATTATGAGATGGGACTTAGAAAAATATTCAACTTTTGTCTAAGTTGACATGTGTGCCGCTTCCCATGTCAGAATGGGACATTTTGACTTATTGGATGGAAAGATAAACTTTTTGATCCAAATAGTGAAAAAGTGCAAATTCATAGTTTTTGTCAAAAAAGTGACAAAGTCCCATTCTGAGTGGGCACTTGGAAAAAATTTCAACTTTTTTCATCCAAAAAGTGAAAAAATCCAAATTTCATCTTTTTTAGTCCCAAAAGTGAAAAAATCAAATTTCAATTTTTTTCTTCAATAAAAGTGATAAAATCCCATTCTGAGTGGGCACTTAGAAAAAATTTCAACTTTTTTCACCCAAAAAGTGAAAAAATCCAAATTTCATCTTTTTTAGTCCCAAAAGTGAAAAAATCAAATTTCAATTTTTTTCTTAAAAAAAAAAAGATAAAATCCCATTCTGATGGGCACTTGGAAAAAAATTCAACTTTTTTCATCTAAAAAGTGAAAAAATCCAAATTTCATATTTTTTAGTCCCAAAAGTGAAAAAATCAAATTTCAATTTTGTTCTTCAAAAAAGTGACAAAGTCTGGTTCTCAGTGGTCACTTAAAGAATATTTCAACTTTTTTCATCCAAAAAGTGAAAAAATCAAAATTTCGTCTTTTTTAGTCCCAAAAGTGAAAAAATCAAATTTAAATTTTTTTCTTCAAAAAAGGGACACAGTCCCAGTCTGAGTTGGCACTTAGAAAAAAATTCTACTTTTTTCATCCAAAAAGTGAAAAAATCCAATTTCAATACATTTCTTCAAAAAAGTCACAAAGTCCCATTCTGAATGGGGACTTAGAAAAAATGTCAACCTTTATCGTCCAAAAAGTGAAAACATCCAAATTTAATTTTCTTCTTCAAAGAAGTAACAAATTCCCATTCTGGCAAGGGACTTGGAAGCTCTTTTGTCTTTTCTCAAAAGTTGAATTTTTTTCTAAGTCCCATCTCAGTATGAGATGGGACTTAGAAAAATATTCAACTTTTGTCTAAGTTGACATGTGTGCCGCTTCCCATGTCAGAATGGGACATTTTGACTTATTGGATGGAAAGATAAACTTTTTTGATCCAAATAGTGAAAAAGTGCAAATTCATAGTTTTTGTCAAAAAAGTGACAAAGTCCCATTCTGAGTGGGCACTTGGAAAAAATTTCAACTTTTTTCATCCAAAAAGTGAAAAAATCAAAATTTCATCTTTTTTAGTCCCAAAAGTGAAAAAATCAAATTTCAATTTTTTTCTTCAAAAAAAGTGATAAAATCCCATTCTGAGTGGGCACTTAGAAAAAATTTCAACTTTTTTCACCCAAAAAGTGAAAAAATCCAAATTTCATCTTTTTTAGTCCCAAAAGTGAAAAAATCCAATTTCAATTTTTTTCTTAAAAAAAAAAAGATAAAATCCCATTCTGATGGGCACTTGGAAAAAAATTCAACTTTTTTCATCTAAAAAGTGAAAAATCCAAATTTCATATTTTTTAGTCCCAAAAGTGAAAAAATCAAATTTCAATTTTGTTCTTCAAAAAAGTGACAAAGTCTGGTTCTGAGTGGTCACTTAAAGAATATTTCAACTTTTTTCATCCAAAAAGTGAAAAAATAAAAATTTCGTCTTTTTTAGTCCCAAAAGTGAAAAAATCAAATTTCTATTTTTTTCTTCAAAAAAGGGACAAAGTCCCAGTCTGAGTTGGCACTTGGAAAAAAATTCTACTTTTTTCATCCAAAAAGTGAAAAAATCCAATTTCAATACATTTCTTCAAAAAAGTCACAAAGTCCCATTCTGAATGGGGACTTAGAAAAAATGTGAACCTTTATCGTCCAAAAAGTGAAAACATCCAAATTTAATTTTCTTCTTCAAAGAAGTAACAAATTCCCATTCTGGCAAGGGACTTGGAAGCTCTTTTGACTTTTCTCAAAAGTTGAATTTTTTTCTAAGTCCCATCTCAGTATGAGATGGGACTTAGAAAAATATTCAACTTTTGTCTAAGTTGACATGTGTGCCGCTTCCCATGTCAGAATGGGACATTTTGACTTATTGGATGGAAAGATAAACTTTTTTGATCCAAATAGTGAAAAAGTGCAAATTCATAGTTTTTGTCAAAAAGTGACAAAGTCCCATTCTGAGTGGGCACTTGGAAAAAATTTCAACTTTTTTCATCCAAAAAGTTAAAAAATCAAAATTTCATCTTTTTTAGTCCCAAAAGTGAAAAAATCAAATTTCAATTTTTTTCTTCAAAAAAGTGATAAAATCTCATTCTGAGTGGGCACTTGGAAACAATTTCAACTTTTTTCATCCAAAAAGTGAAAAAATCCAAATTTCATCTTTTTTAGTCCCAAAAGTGAAAAAATCAAGTTTAAATTTTTTTCTTCAAAAAAGTGACAAAGTCCGGTTCTGAGTGGTCAGTTAAAAAATATTTCAACTTTTTTCATCCAAAAAGTGAAAAAATCAAAATTTCATCTTTTTTGTCCCAAAAGTGAAAAAATCCAAATTTCATCTTTTTTAGTCCCAAAAGTGAAAAAATCAAATTTCAATTTTTTTCTTCAAAAAAGTGACAAAGTCCGGTTCTGAGTGGTCACTTAGAAAGAATTTCAACTTTTTTCACCCAAAAAATGAAAAAATCCAAATTTCATCTTTTTTAGTCCAAAAGTGAAAAAATGAAATTTCAATTTTTTCTTCAAAAAAAGTGATAAAATCCCATTCTGATGGGCACTTGGAAAAAAATTAAACTTTTTTCATCCAAAAAGTGAAAAAATCCAAATTTCATCTTTTTTAGTCCCAAAAGTGAAAAAATCAATTTCAATTTTGTTCTTCAAAAAAGTGACAAAGTCCCATTCTGAGTTGGCACTTTGAAAAAAATTCTACTGTTTTCATCCAAAAAGTGAAAAAATCCAAATTCAATACATTTCTTCAAAAAAGTCACAAAGTCCCATTCTGAATGGGGACTTAGAAAAAATTTCAACCTTTATCGTCCAAAAAGTGAAAACATCCAAATTTAACTTTCTTCTTCAAAGAAGTATCAAATTCCGATTCTGGCAAGGGACTTGGAAGCTCTTTTGACTTTTCTCAAAAGTTGCATTTTTTTCTAAGTCCCATCTCATTATGAGATGGGACTTAGAAAAATATTCAACTTTTGTCTAAGTTGACATGTGTGCCGCTTCCCATGTCAGAATGGGACATTTTGACTTATTGGATGGAAAGATAAACTTTTTTGATCCAAATAGTGAAAAAGTGCAAATTCATAGTTTTTGTCAAAAAAAGTGACAAAGTCCCATTCTGAGTGGGCACTTGGAAAAAATGTCAACTTTTTTCATCCAAAAAGGGAAAAAATCTAAATTTCATCTTTTTTAGTCCCAAAAGTGAAAAAATAAAATTTCAATTTTTTTCTTCAAAAAAAATGATAAAATCCCATTCTGATGGGCACTTGGAAAAAAATTCAACTTTTTTCATCCAAAAAGTGAAAAAATCCAAATTTCATCTTTTTTAGTCCCAAAAGTGAAAAAATCAAGTTTCAATTTTGTTCTTCAAAAAAGTGACAAAGTCTGGTTCTGAGTGGTCACTTAAAGAATATTTCAACTTTTTTCATCCAAAAAGTGAAAAATCAAAATTTCATCTTTTTTAGTCCCAAAAGTGAAAAAATCTAATTTCAATTTTTTTCTTCAAAAAAGGGACAAAGTCCCAGTCTGAGTTGGCACTTAGAAAAAAATTCTACTTTTTTCATCCAAAAAGTGAAAAAATCCAATTTCAATACATTTCTTCAAAAAAGTCAAAAAGTCCCATTCTGAATGGGGACTTAGAAAAAATGTCAACCTTTATCGTCCAAAAAGTGAAAAACATCCAAATTAATTTTCTTCTTCAAAGAAGTAACAAATTCCCATTCTGGCAAGGGACTTGGAAGCTCTTTTGACTTTTCTCAAAAGTTGAATTTTTTTCAAAGTCCCATCTCATTATGAGATGGGACTTAGAAAAATATTCAACTTTTGTCTAAGTTGACATGTGGGCCGCTTCCCTTGTCAGAATGGGACATTTTGACTTATTGGATTGAAAGATAAACTTTTTTGATCCAAATAGTGAAAAAGTGCAAATTCATAGTTTTTGTCAAAAAGTGACAAAGTCCCATTCTGAGTGGGCACTTGGAAAAAATTTCAACTTTTTTCATCCAAAAAGTGAACAAATCTAAATTTCATCTTTTTTAGTCCCAAAAGTGAAAAAATCACGTTTCAATTTTTTTCTTCAAAAAAGTTACAAAGTCCGGTTCTGAGTGGTCACATAGAAAATATTTCAACTTTTTTCACCCAAAAAATGAAAAAATCCAAATTTCATCTTTTTTAGTCCCAAAAGTGAAAAAATGAAATTTCAATTTTTTTCTTCAAAAAAAGTGATAAAATCCCATTCTGATGGGCACTTGGAAAAAAATTCAACTTTTTTCATCCAAAAAGTGAAAAAATCCAAATTTCATCTTTTTTAGTCCCAAAAGTGAAAAAATCAAGTTTCAATTTTGTTCTTCAAAAAAGTGACAAAGTCTGGTTCTGAGTGGTCACTTAAAGAATATTTCAACTTTTTTCATCCAAAAAGTGAAAAAATCAAAATTTCATCTTTTTTAGTCCCAAAAGTGAAAAAATCAAATTTCAATTTTTTTCTTCAAAAAAGGGACAAAGTCCCAGTCTGAGTTGGCACTTAGAAAAAAATTCGACTTTTTTCATCCAAAAAGTGAAAAAATCCAATTTCAATACATTTCTTCAAAAAAGTCAAAAAGTCCCATTCTGAATGGGGACTTAGAAAAAATGTCAACCTTTATCGTCCAAAAAGTGAAAACATCCAAATTTAATTTTCTTCTTCAAAGAAGTAACAAATTCCCATTCTGGCAAGGGACTTGGAAGCTCTTTTGACTTTTCTCAAAAGTTGAATTTTTTTCTAAGTCCCATCTCATTATGAGATGGGACTTAGAAAAATATTCAACTTTTGTCTAAGTTGACATGTGTGCCGCTTCCCATGTCAGAATGGGACATTTTGACTTATTGGATGGAAAGATAAACTTTTTTGATCCAAATAGTGAAAAAGTGCAAATTCATAGTTTTTGTCAAAAAAGTGACAAAGTCCCATTCTGAGTGGGCACTTGGAAAAAATGTCAACTTTTTTCATCCAAAAAGTGAAAAAATCCAAATTTCATCTTTTTTAGTCCCAAAAGTGAAAAAATCAAATTTCAATTTTTTTCTTCAATAAAAGTGATAAAATCCCATTCTGAGTGGGCACTTAGAAAAAATTTCAACTTTTTTCACCCAAAAAGTGAAAAAATCCAAATTTCATCTTTTTTAGTCCCAAAAGTGAAAAAATCAAATTTCAATTTTTTTCTTAAAAAAAAAAAGATAAAATCCCATTCTGATGGGCACTTGGAAAAAAATTCAACTTTTTTCATCTAAAAAGTGAAAAAATCCAAATTTCATATTTTTTAGTCCCAAAAGTGAAAAATCAAATTTCAATTTTGTTCTTCAAAAAAGTGACAAAGTCTGGTTCTCAGTGGTCACTTAAAGAATATTTCAACTTTTTTCATCCAAAAAGTGAAAAAATCAAAATTTCGTCTTTTTTAGTCCCAAAAGTGAAAAAATCAAATTTCAATTTTTTTCTTCAAAAAAGGGACAAAGTCCCAGTCTGAGTTGGCACTTAGAAAAAAATTCTACTTTTTTCATCCAAAAAGTGAAAAAATCCAATTTCAATACATTTCTTCAAAAAAGTCACAAAGTCCCATTCTGAATGGGGACTTAGAAAAAATGTCAACCTTTATCGTCCAAAAAGTGAAAACATCCAAATTTAATTTTCTTCTTCAAAGAAGTAACAAATTCCCATTCTGGCAAGGGACTTGGAAGCTCTTTTGTCTTTTCTCAAAAGTTGAATTTTTTTCTAAGTCCCATCTCAGTATGAGATGGGACTTAGAAAAATATTCAACTTTTGTCTAAGTTGACATGTGTGCCGCTTCCCATGTCAGAATGGGACATTTTGACTTATTGGATGGAAAGATAAACTTTTTTGATCCAAATAGTGAAAAAGTGCAAATTCATAGTTTTTGTCAAAAAAGTGACAAAGTCCCATTCTGAGTGGGCACTTGGAAAAAATTTCAACTTTTTTCATCCAAAAAGTGAAAAAATCAAAATTTCATCTTTTTTAGTCCCAAAAGTGAAAAAATCAAATTTCAATTTTTTTCTTCAAAAAAAGTGATAAAATCCCATTCTGAGTGGGCACTTAGAAAAAATTTCAACTTTTTTCACCCAAAAAGTGAAAAAATCCAAATTTCATCTTTTTTAGTCCCAAAAGTGAAAAAATCAAATTTCAATTTTTTTCTTAAAAAAAAAAGATAAAATCCCATTCTGATGGGCACTTGGAAAAAAATTCAACTTTTTTCATCTAAAAAGTGAAAAAATCCAAATTTCATATTTTTTAGTCCCAAAAGTGAAAAATCAAATTTCAATTTTGTTCTTCAAAAAAGTGACAAAGTCTGGTTCTGAGTGGTCACTTAAAGAATATTTCAACTTTTTTCATCCAAAAAGTGAAAAAATCAAAATTCGTCTTTTTTAGTCCCAAAAGTGAAAAAATCAAATTTCTATTTTTTTCTTCAAAAAAGGGACAAAGTCCCAGTCTGAGTTGGCACTTGGAAAAAAATTCTACTTTTTTCATCCAAAAAGTGAAAAAATCCAATTTCAATACATTTCTTCAAAAAAGTCACAAAGTCCCATTCTGAATGGGGACTTAGAAAAAATGTGAACCTTTATCGTCCAAAAAGTGAAAACATCCAAATTTAATTTTCTTCTTCAAAGAAGTAACAAATTCCCATTCTGGCAAGGGACTTGGAAGCTCTTTTGACTTTTCTCAAAAGTTGAATTTTTTTCTAAGTCCCATCTCAGTATGAGATGGGACTTAGAAAAATATTCAACTTTTGTCTAAGTTGACATGTGTGCCGCTTCCCATGTCAGAATGGGACATTTTGACTTATTGGATGGAAAGATAAACTTTTTTGATCCAAATAGTGAAAAAGTGCAAATTCATAGTTTTTGTCAAAAAGTGACAAAGTCCCATTCTGAGTGGGCACTTGGAAAAAATTTCAACTTTTTCATCCAAAAAGTTAAAAAATCAAAATTTCATCTTTTTTAGTCCCAAAAGTGAAAAAATCAAATTTCAATTTTTTTCTTCAAAAAAAGTGATAAAATCTCATTCTGAGTGGGCACTTGGAAACAATTTCAACTTTTTTCATCCAAAAAGTGAAAAAATCCAAATTTCATCTTTTTTAGTCCCAAAAGTGAAAAAATCAAGTTTAAATTTTTTTCTTCAAAAAAGTGACAAAGTCCGGTTCTGAGTGGTCAGTTAAAAAATATTTCAACTTTTTTCATCCAAAAGTGAAAAAATCAAAATTTCATCTTTTTTGTCCCAAAAGTGAAAAAATCCAAATTTCATCTTTTTTAGTCCCAAAAGTGAAAAAATCAAATTTCAATTTTTTTCTTCAAAAAAGTGACAAAGTCCGATTCTGAGTGGTCACTTAGAAAGAATTTCAACTTTTTTCACCCAAAAAATGAAAAAATCCAAATTTCATCTTTTTTAGTCCCAAAAGTGAAAAAATGAAATTTCAATTTTTTTCTTCAAAAAAAGTGATAAAATCCCATTCTGATGGGCACTTGGAAAAAAATTAAACTTTTTTCATCCAAAAAGTGAAAAAATCCAAATTTCATCTTTTTTAGTCCCAAAAGTGAAAAAATCAATTTCAATTTTGTTCTTCAAAAAGTGACAAAGTCCCATTCTGAGTTGGCACTTTGAAAAAAATTCTACTGTTTTCATCCAAAAAGTGAAAAAATCCAAATTCAATACATTTCTTCAAAAAAGTCACAAAGTCCCATTCTGAATGGGGACTTAGAAAAAATTTCAACCTTTATCGTCCAAAAAGTGAAAACATCCAAATTTAACTTTCTTCTTCAAAGAAGTATCAAATTCCGATTCTGGCAAGGGACTTGGAAGCTCTTTTGACTTTTCTCAAAAGTTGCATTTTTTTCTAAGTCCCATCTCATTATGAGATGGGACTTAGAAAAATATTCAACTTTTGTCTAAGTTGACATGTGTGCCGCTTCCCATGTCAGAATGGGACATTTTGACTTATTGGATGGAAAGATAAACTTTTTTGATCCAAATAGTGAAAAAGTGCAAATTCATAGTTTTTGTCAAAAAAGTGACAAAGTCCCATTCTGAGTGGGCACTTGGAAAAAATGTCAACTTTTTTCATCCAAAAAGGGAAAAAATCCAAATTTCATCTTTTTTAGTCCCAAAAGTGAAAAAATAAAATTTCAATTTTTTTCTTCAAAAAAAATGATAAAATCCCATTCTGATGGGCACTTGGAAAAAAATTCAACTTTTTTCATCCAAAAAGTGAAAAAATCCAAATTTCATCTTTTTTAGTCCCAAAAGTGAAAAAATCAAGTTTCAATTTTGTTCTTCAAAAAAGTGACAAAGTCTGGTTCTGAGTGGTCACTTAAAGAATATTTCAACTTTTTTCATCCAAAAAGTGAAAAAATCAAATTTCATCTTTTTTAGTCCCAAAAGTGAAAAAATCAAATTTCAATTTTTTTCTTCAAAAAAGGGACAAAGTCCCAGTCTGAGTTGGCACTTAGAAATAAATTCTACTTTTTTCATCCAAAAAGTGAAAAAATCCAATTTCAATACATTTCTTCAAAAAAGTCAAAAAGTCCCATTCTGAATGGGGACTTAGAAAAAATGTCAACCTTTATCGTCCAAAAAGTGAAAACATCCAAATTTAATTTTCTTCTTCAAAGAAGTAACAAATTCCCATTCTGGCAAGGGACTTGGAAGCTCTTTTGACTTTTCTCAAAAGTTGAATTTTTTTCTAAGTCCCATCTCATTATGAGATGGGACTTAGAAAAATATTCAACTTTTGTCTAAGTTGACATGTGTGCCGCTTCCCATGTCAGAATGGGACATTTTGACTTATTGGATGGAAAGATAAACTTTTTTGATCCAAATAGTGAAAAAGTGCAAATTCATAGTTTTTGTCAAAAAAGTGACAAAGTCCCATTCTGAGTGGGCACTTGGAAAAAATTTCAACTTTTTTCATCCAAAAAGTGAAAAAATCCAAATTTCATCTTTTTTAGTCCCAAAAGTGAAAAAATCTAATTTCAATTTTTTTCTTCAATAAAAGTGATAAAATCCCATTCTGAGTGGGCACTTAGAAAAAATTTCAACTTTTTTCACCCAAAAAGTGAAAAAATCCAAATTTCATCTTTTTTAGTCCCAAAAGTGAAAAAATCAAATTTCAATTTTTTTCTTAAAAAAAAAAAGATAAAATCCCATTCTGATGGGCACTTGGAAAAAAATTCAACTTTTTTCATCTAAAAAGTGAAAAAATCCAAATTTCATATTTTTTAGTCCCAAAAGTGAAAAATCAAATTTCAATTTTGTTCTTCAAAAAAGTGACAAAGTCTGGTTCTCAGTGGTCACTTAAAGAATATTTCAACTTTTTTCATCCAAAAAGTGAAAAAATCAAAATTTCGTCTTTTTTAGTCCCAAAAGTGAAAAAATCAAATTTCAATTTTTTTTCTTCAAAAAAGGGACAAAGTCCCAGTCTGAGTTGGCACTTAGAAAAAAATTCTACTTTTTTCATCCAAAAAGTGAAAAAATCCAATTTCAATACATTTCTTCAAAAAAGTCACAAAGTCCCATTCTGAATGGGGACTTAGAAAAAATGTCAACCTTTATCGTCCAAAAAGTGAAAACATCCAAATTTAATTTTCTTCTTCAAAGAAGTAACAAATTCCCATTCTGGCAAGGGACTTGGAAGCTCTTTTGTCTTTTCTCAAAAGTTGAATTTTTTTCTAAGTCCCATCTCAGTATGAGATGGGACTTAGAAAAATATTCAACTTTTGTCTAAGTTGACATGTGTGCCGCTTCCCATGTCAGAATGGGACATTTTGACTTATTGGATGGAAAGATAAACTTTTTTGATCCAAATAGTGAAAAAGTGCAAATTCATAGTTTTTGTCAAAAAAGTGACAAAGTCCCATTCTGAGTGGGCACTTGGAAAAAATTTCAACTTTTTTCATCCAAAAAGTGAAAAAATCCAAATTTCATCTTTTTTAGTCCCAAAAGTGAAAAAATCAAATTTCAATTTTTTTCTTCAAAAAAAGTGATAAAATCCCATTCTGAGTGGGCACTTAGAAAAAATTTCAACTTTTTTCACCCAAAAAGTGAAAAAATCCAAATTTCATCTTTTTTAGTCCCAAAAGTGAAAAAATCAAATTTCAATTTTTTTCTTAAAAAAAAAAAGATAAAATCCCATTCTGATGGGCACTTGGAAAAAAATTCAACTTTTTCATCTAAAAAGTGAAAAAATCCAAATTTCATATTTTTTAGTCCCAAAAGTGAAAAAATCAAATTTCAATTTTGTTCTTCAAAAAAGTGACAAAGTCTGGTTCTGAGTGGTCACTTAAAGAATATTTCAACTTTTTTCATCCAAAAAGTGAAAAAATCAAAATTTCATCTTTTTTAGTCCCAAAAGTGAAAAAATCTAATTTCAATTTTTTTCTTCAAAAAAGGGACAAAGTCCCAGTCTGAGTTGGCACTTAGAAAAAAATTCTACTTTTTTCATCCAAAAAGTGAAAAAATCCAATTTCAATACATTTCTTCAAAAAAGTCAAAAAGTCCCATTCTGAATGGGGACTTAGAAAAAATGTCAACCTTTATCGTCCAAAAAGTGAAAACATCCAAATTTAATTTTCTTCTTCAAAGAAGTAACAAATTCCCATTCTGGCAAGGGACTTGGAAGCTCTTTTGACTTTTCTCAAAAGTTGAATTTTTTTCAAAGTCCCATCTCATTATGAGATGGGACTTAGAAAAATATTCAACTTTTGTCTAAGTTGACATGTGGGCCGCTTACCTTGTCAGAATGGGACATTTTGACTTATTGGATTGAAAGATAAACTTTTTTGATCCAAATAGTGAAAAAGTGCAAATTCATAGTTTTTGTCAAAAAGTGACAAAGTCCCATTCTGAGTGGGCACTTGGAAAAAATTTCAACTTTTTTCATCCAAAAAGTGAACAAATCTAAATTTCATCTTTTTTAGTCCCAAAAGTGAAAAAATCACGTTTCAATTTTTTTCTTCAAAAAAGTTACAAAGTCCGGTTCTGAGTGGTCACATAGAAAATATTTCAACTTTTTTCACCCAAAAAATGAAAAAATCCAAATTTCATCTTTTTTAGTCCCAAAAGTGAAAAATGAAATTTCAATTTTTTTCTTCAAAAAAAGTGATAAAATCCCATTCTGATGGGCACTTGGAAAAAAATTCAACTTTTTTCATCCAAAAAGTGAAAAAATCCAAATTTCATCTTTTTTAGTCCCAAAAGTGAAAAAATCAAGTTTCAATTTTGTTCTTCAAAAA
>NW_027150188.1:0-28172 GCF_031143425.1 Pleurodeles waltl | reverse complement strand
TTCGATTAAATTGTCAACATTTTTCATCCAAAAGTGAAAAACTGCAAATTGATTGTTTTATACCGAAAAGTGACAAGGTCCCATTCTGAGTGAGGACTTAAAAAAAAGTCCGCTTTTTTCATCCAAAAAGTGAAAAGTCAAATTCATTGTTTTCTTCAAAAATATGACAAAGTCCCATTCTGAATGGGGACTTAAAAATGTTTTCATCTTTTTCCTCCAAAAAGTGAAAAAATCCAAATTCAAATTTCTTCTTCAAAACAGTGTCAAATTCCCATTCTGAGAGGGGACTTGGAAGAACTTTTGACTTATTTCTAAAGATGAATTTTTTTTCTACGTCCTATCTCATTCTGAGATGAGACTTTGAAAATAATTCAAATTTTGTCTAAGTTGACCTGTTGGGCGATTGCCATATCGGAATGGAACGTTTTTACTTTTTGGATTAAAAATGTCAACATTTTTCATCCAAAAGTGAAAATGTGCAAATTGATTGTTTTATTCCAAAAAGTGACAAGGTCCCATTCTGAGTGAGGACTTAGAAAGAATGTCAACTTTTTTTCATCCAAAATGTGAAGAAGTGCAAAATCATTGTTTACTTCCAAAAAATGACAAGGTCCCATTCTGAGTGAGGTCGTTGAAAACATTTCAACTTTTTTCATCCAAAAAGTGAAAAAGTACAAATTCATCTTTTTCTTCAAAAAAGTGACAAACCTCCCATTCTGAGTGGGGGACTTGGAAGAACTTTTAGAGTTTTTACAAAAGTTGACTTTTTTCCTATGTCCCATCTCATTCTGAGATAAGACTTAGAAAATAGTTACATTTTTGTCTACGTTCACCTGTTGGACGACTCCCATGTCGGAATGGAACATTTTTGACTTTTTGAATTAAAATGTCAATATTTTTCATCCAAAAAATGAAAAAATGCAAATTCATAGTTTTCTTCAAAAAAGTGCCAAAGTCCATTCTGAGTGGGGACTTAGAAAAAATGACAACTTTTTCATCCAAAAGTGAAAAAGTTCAAATTCATTGTTTTCTTCCAAAAAGTGACAAAGTCCCATTCTTAGTGAGGACGTAGAAAAAAATGTCAATGTTTTTCATCCAAAAGTGAAAAAGTGCAAATTTATAGTTTTCTTCAAGAAAGTCACAGAGTCCCATTCTGAGTGGCAACTTAGAAAAAAAGTCAAATTTTTTCATCAAAAATTGAAAAACTACAAATTCATCTTTTTCCTCAAAAAAGTGACAAACTCTCATTTTGAGTGGGGGACTTAGAAAAAATGTCAACTTTTTTCATCAAAACGTGAAAAGTAAAATTCTTTGCTTTCTTCAAAAAGTGACAAATTCACATTCTGAGTGGAGACTTGGAAGAACTTTTGACTTTTTCCTAAAGATTAATTTTTTTCTATGTCCCATCTCATTCTGAGATGAGACTTTGAAAATAATTCCAATTTTGTCTAAGTTGACCTGTTGGGCGATTGCCATATCGGAATGGAACGTTTTTACTTTTTGGATTAAAATGTCAACACTTTTCATCCAAAAGTGAAAATGTGCAAATTGATTGTTTTATTCCAAAAAGTGACAAGGTCCCATTCTGAGTGAGGACGTAGAAAGAATTTCAACTTTTTTCATCCAAAAAGTGAAAAAGTGCAAAATCATTGTTTACTTCCAAAAAATGACAAGGTCCCATTCTGAGTGAGGTCGTTGAAAACATTTCAACTTTTTTCATCCAAAAAGTGAAAAAGTACAAATTCATCTTTTTCTTCAAAAAAGTGACAAACTCCCATTCTGAGTGGGGACTTGGAAGAACTTTTAGAGTTTTTACAAAAGTTGACTTTTTTTTCTATGTCCCATCTCATTCTGAGGTAAGACTTAGAAAATAGTTACATTTTTGTCTACGTTCACCTGTTGGACGATTCCCATGTCGGAATGGAACATTTTGACTTTTTGAATTAAAATGTCAACATTTTTCATCCAAAAAATGAAAAAATTCAAATTCATAGTTTTCTTCAAAAAAGTGCCAAAGTCCCATTCTGAGTGGGGACTTAGAAAAAATGTCAACTTTTTCATCCAAAAGTGAAAAAGTGCAAATTTATAGTTTTTCTTCAAGAAAGTCACAAAGTCCCATTCTGAATGGGGACTTAGAAAAAATTTCAACCTTTATCGTCCAAAAAGTGAAAACATCCAAATTTAATTTTCTTCTTCAAAGAAGTAACAAATTCCCATTCTGACAAGGGACTTGGAAGCTCTTTTGACTTTTCACAAAAGTTGAATTTTTTTCTAAGTCCCATCTCATTATGAGATGGGACTTAGAAAAATATTCAACTTTTGTCTAAGTTGACATGTGTGCCGCTTACCATGTCAGAATGGGACATTTTGACTTATTGGATGGAAAGATAAACTTTTTTGATCCAAACAGTGAAAAAGTGCAAATTCATAGTTTTTGTCAAAAAAGTGACAAAGTCCCATTCTGAGTGGGCACTTGGAAAATATTTCAACTTTTTTCATCCAAAAAGTGAAAAAAATCCAAATTTCATCTTTTTTAGTCCCAAAAGTGAAAAAATCAAATTTACATTTTTTTCTTCAAAAAGTGAAAAAAATTCTGTTCTGAGTGGGCACTTGGAAAAAATTTCAACTTTTTCATCCAAAAAGTGAAAAAATCCAAATTTCATCTTTTTTAGTCCCAAAAGTGAAAAAAATCAAATTTAAATTTTTTTCTTCATAAAAGTGAAAAAAATTCAGTTCTGAGTGGGCACTTGGAAAAAATTTCAACTTTTTTCACCAAAAAAGTGAAAAAATCCAAATTTCATCTTTTTTAGTCCCAAAAGTGAAAAAATCAAATTTCAATTTTTTTTCTTCAAAAAAGTGAAAAAAATTCTGTTCTGAGTGGGCACTTGGAAAAAATTTCAACTTTTTTCATCCAAAAAGTGAAAAAATCCAAATATCATCTTTTTTAGTCCCAAAGTGAAAAAATCAAATTTCAATTTTTTTCTTCAAAAAAGTGAAAAAAATTCTGTTCTGAGTGGGCACTTGGAAAAAATTTCAACTTTTTTTCACCAAAAAATTGAAAAAATAGAAATTTCATCTTTTTTAGTCTCAAAAGTGAAAAAATCAAATTTCAATTTTTTTCTTCAAAAAAGTGACAAAGTCCGGTTCTGAGTGGGCACTTGGGAAAACATTTCTACTTTTTTCATCCAAAAAGTGAAAAAATCCAAATTCAATACATTTCTTCAAAAAAGTCACAAAGTCCCATTCTGAATGGGGACTTAGAAAATATTTTCAACCTTTATCGTCCAAAAAGTGAAAACATCCAAATTTAATTTTCTTCTTCAAAGAAGTAACAAATTCCCATTCTGACAAGGGACTTGGAAGCTCTTTTGACTTTTCACAAAAGTTGAATTTTTTTCTAAGTCCCATCTCATTATGAGATGGGACTTAGAAAAATATTAAACTTTTGTCTAAGTTGACATGTGTGCCGCTTACCATGTCAGAATGGGACATTTTGACTTATTGGATGGAAAGATAAACTTTTTTGATCCAAACAGTGAAAAAAGTGCAAATTCATAGTTTTTGTCAAAAAAGTGACAAAGTCCCATTCTGAGTGGGCACTTGGAAATTTTTTTAACTTTTTTCATCCAAAAAGTGAAAAAATCAAAATTTCATCTTTTTTTAGTCCCAAAAGTGAAAAAATCAAATTTAAATTTTTTTTCTTCAAAAAAGTGAAAAAAATTCTGTTCTGAGTGGGCACTTGGAAAAAATTTCAACTTTTTTTCATCCAAAAAGTGAAAAAATCCAAATTTCATCTTTTTTAGTCCCAAAAGTGAAAAAATCAAATTTAAATTTTTTTCTTCAAAAAAGTGAAAAAAATTCAGTTCTGAGTGGGCACTTGGAAAAATTTTCAACTTTTTTCACCAAAAAAGTGAAAAAATCCAAATTTCATCTTTTTTAGTCCCAAAAGTGAAAAAATCAAATTTTCAATTTTTTTCTTCAAAAAAGTGAAAAAAATTCTGTTCTGAGTGGGCACTTGGAAAAAATTTCAACTTTTTTCATCCAAAAAGTGAAAAAATCCAAATATCATCTTTTTTAGTCCCAAAAGTGAAAAAATCAAATTTCAATTTTTTTTCTTCAAAAAAGTGAAAAAAATTCTGTTCTGAGTGGGCACTTGGAAAAAATTTCAACTTTTTTCACCAAAAAATTGAAAAAATCGAAATTTCATCTTTTTTAGTCTCAAAAGTGAAAAAAATCAAATTTCAATTTTTTTCTTCAAAAAAGTGAAAAAAATTCTGTTCTGAGTGGGCACTTGGAAAAAATTTCAACTTTTTTCATCCAAAAAGTGAAAAAATCCAAATTTCATCTTTTTTAGTCCCAAAAGTGAAAAAAATCACATTTCAATTTTTTTCTTCAAAAAAGTGAAAAAAATTCTGTTCTGAGTGGGCACTTGGAAAAAATTTCAACTTTTTTCATCCAAAAAGTGAAAAAAATCCAAATTTCATCTTTTTTAGTCCCAAAAGTGAAAAAATCACATTTCAATTTTTTTCTTCAAAAAAGTGAAAAAAATTCTGTTCTGAGTGAGCACTTGGAAAAAATTTCAACTTTTTTCACCAAAAAAAGTGAAACAATCGAAATTTCATCTTTTTTAGTCTCAAAAGTGAAAAAAATCAAATTTCAATTTTTTTCTTCAAAAAAGTGACAAAGGTCCGGTTCTGAGTGGGCACTTGGAAAACATTTCTACTTTTTTCATCCAAAAAGTGAAAAAATCCAAATTCAATACATTTCTTCAAAAAAGTCACAAAGTCCCATTCTGAATGGGGACTTAGAAAAAATTTCAACCTTTATCGTCCAAAAAGTGAAAACATCCAAATTTAATTTTCTTCTTCAAAGAAGTAACAAATTCCCATTCTGACAAGGGACTTGGAAGCTCTTTTGACTTTTCACAAAAGTTGAATTTTTTTCTAAGTCCCATCTCATTATGAGATGGGACTTAGAAAAATATTAAACTTTTGTCTAAGTTGACATGTGTGCCGCTTACCATGTCAGAATGGGACATTTTGACTTATTGGATGGAAAGATAAACTTTTTTGATCCAAACAGTGAATAAGTGCAAATTCATAGTTTTTGTCAAAAAAGTGACAAAGTCCCATTCTGAGTGGGCACTTGGAAAAAATTTCAACTTTTTTCATCCAAAAAGTGAAAAAATCAAAATTTCATCTTTTTTAGTCCCAAAAGTACAAAAATCAAATTTCAATTTTTTTCTTCAAAAAAGTGAAACAAAATGCATTCTGAGTGGGCACTTGGAAAAAATTTCAACTTTTTTCATCCAAAAAGTGAAAAAATCCAAATTTCATCTTTTTTAGTCCCAAAAGTGAAAAAATCAAATTTAAATTTTTTTCTTCAAAAAAGTGAAAAAAATTCAGTTCTGAGTGGGCACTTGGAAAAAATTTCAACTTTTTTCACCAAAAAAGTGAAAAAATCCAAATTTCATCTTTTTTAGTCCCAAAAGTGAAAAAATCAAATTTCAATTTTTTTCTTCAAAAAAGTGAAAAAAATTCTGTTCTGAGTGGGCACTTGGAAAAAATTTCAACTTTTTTCATCCAAAAAGTGAAAAAATCCAAATATCATCTTTTTTTGTCCCAAAAGTGAAAAAATCAAATTTAAATTTTTTTCTTCAAAAAAGTGAAAAAAATTCAGTTCTGAGTGGGCACTTGGAAAAAATTTCAACTTTTTTCACCAAAAAAGTGAAACAATCGAAATTTCATCTTTTTTAGTCTCAAAAGTGAAAAAATCAAATTTCAATTTTTTTCTTCAAAAAAGTGACAAAGTCCGGTTCTGAGTGGGCACTTGGAAAACATTTCTACTTTTTTCATCCAAAAAGTGAAAAAATCCAAATTCAATACATTTCTTCAAAAAAGTCACAAAGTCCCATTCTGAATGGGGACTTAGAAAAAATTTCAACCTTTATCGTCCAAAAAGTGAAAACATCCAAATTTAATTTTCTTCTTCAAAGAAGTAACAAATTCCCATTCTGACAAGGGACTTGGAAGCTCTTTTGACTTTTCACAAAAGTTGAATTTTTTTCTAAGTCCCATCTCATTATGAGATGGGACTTAGAAAAATATTAAACTTTTGTCTAAGTTGACATGTGTGCCGCTTACTATGTCAGAATGGGACATTTTGACTTATTGGATGGAAAGATAAACTTTTTTGATCCAAACAGTGAAAAAGTGCAAATTCATAGTTTTTGTCAAAAAAGTGACAAAGTCCCATTTTGAGTGGGCACTTGGAAAAAATTTCAACTTTTTTCATCCAAAAAGTGAAAAAATCCAAATTTCATCTTTTTTAGTCCCAAAAGTACAAAAATCAAATTTCAATTTTTTTCTTCAAAAAAGTGAAACAAAATGCATTCTGAGTGGGCACTTGGAAAAAATTTCAACTTTTTTCATCCAAAAAGTGAAAACATCCAAATTTCATCTTTTTTAGTCCCAAAAGTGAAAAAATCTAATTTCAATTTTTTTCTTCAAAAAAGTGAAAAAAATTCAGTTCTGAGTGGGCACTTGGAAAAAATTTCAACTTTTTTCACCAAAAAAGTGAAAAAATCCAAATATCATCTTTTTTAGTCCCAAAAGTGAAAAAATCAAATTTCAATTTTTTTCTTCAAAAAAGTGAAAAAAATTCTGTTCTGAGTGGGCACTTGGAAAAAATTTAAACTTTTTTCACCAAAAAATTGAAAAAATCGAAATTTCATCTTTTTTAGTCTCAAAAGTGAAAAAATCAAATTTCAATTTTTTTCTTCAAAAAAGTGACAAAGTCCGGTTCTGAGTGGGCACTTGGAAAACATTTCTACTTTTTTCATCCAAAAAGTGAAAAAATCCAAATTCAATACATTTCTTCAAAAAAGTCACAAAGTCCCATTCTGAATGGGGACTTAGAAAAAATGTCAACCTTTATCGTCCAAAAAGTGAAAACATCCAAATTTAATTTTCTTCTTCAAAGAAGTAACAAATTCCCATTCTGACAAGGGACTTGGAAGCTCTTTTGACTTTTCACAAAAGTTGAATTTTTTTCTAAGTCCCATCTCATTATGAGATGGGACTTAGAAAAATATTCAACTTTTGTCTAAGTTGACATGTGTGCCGCTTACCATGTCAGAATGGGACATTTTGACTTATTGGATGGAAAGATAAACTTTTTTGATCCAAACAGTGAAAAAGTGCAAATTCATAGTTTTTGTCAAAAAAGTGACAAAGTCCCATTCTGAGTGGGCACTTGGAAAACATTTCAACTTTTTTCATCCAGAAAGTGAAAAAAATCCAAATTTCATCTTTTTTAGTCCCAAAAGTGAAAAAATCAAATTTAAATTTTTTTCTTCAAAAAAGTGAAAAAAATTCTGTTCTGAGTGGGCACTTGGAAAAAATTTCAACTTTTTTCATCCAAAAAGTGAAAAAATCCAAATTTCATCTTTTTTAGTCACAAAAGTGAAAAAATCAAATTTCAATTTTTTTCTTCAAAAAAGTGAAAAATATTCTGTTCTGAGTGGGCACTTGGAAAAAATTTCAACTTTTTTCATCCAAAAAGTGAAAAAATCCAAATATCATCTTTTTAGTCCCAAAAGTGAAAAAATCAAATTTCAATTTTTTTCTTCAAAAAAGTGACAAAGTCCGGTTCTGAGTGGGCACTTGGAAAACATTTCTACTTTTTTCATCCAAAAAGTGAAAAAATCCAAATTCAATACATTTCTTCAAAAAAGTCACAAAGTCCCATTCTGAATGGGGACTTAGAAAATATTTCAACCTTTATCGTCCAAAAAGTGAAAACATCCAAATTTAATTTTCTTCTTCAAAGAAGTAACAAATTCCCGTTCTGACAAGGGACTTGGAAGCTCTTTTGACTTTTCACAAAAGTTGAATTTTTTTCTAAGTCCCATCTCATTATGAGATGGGACTTAGAAAAATATTCAACTTTTGTCTAAGTTGACATGTGTGCCGCTTACCATGTCAGAATGGGACATTTTGACTTATTGGATGGAAAGATAAACTTTTTTGATCCAAACAGTGAAAAAGTGCAAATTCATAGTTTTTGTCAAAAAAGTGACAAAGTCCCATTCTGAGTGGGCACTTGGAAAAAATTTCAACTTTTTTCATCCAAAAAGTGAAAAAATCCAAATTTCATCTTTTTTAGTCCCAAAAGTGAAAAAATCAAATTTAAATTTTTTTCTTCAAAAAAGTGAAAAAAATTCTGTTCTGAGTGGGCACTTGGAAAAAATTTCAACTTTTTTCATCCAAAAAGTGAAAAAATCCAAATTTCATCTTTTTTAGTCCCAAAAGTGAAAAAATCAAATTTAAATTTTTTTCTTAAAAAAAGTGAAAAAAATTCAGTTCTGAGTGGGCACTTGGAAAAAATTTCAACTTTTTTCACCAAAAAAGTGAAAAAATCCAAATATCATCTTTTTTAGTCCCAAAAGTGAAAAAATCAAATTTCAATTTTTTTCTTCAAAAAAGTGAAAAAAATTCTGTTCTGAGTGGGCACTTGGAAAAAATTTCAACTTTTTTCATCCAAAAAGTGAAAAAATCCAAATTTCATCTTTTTTAGTCCCAAAAGTGAAAAAATCAAATTTAAATTTTTTTCTTCAAAAAAGTGAAAAAAATTCTGTTCTGAGTGGGCACTTGGAAAAAATTTCAACTTTTTTCATCCAAAAAGTGAAAAAATCCAAATTTCATCTTTTTTAGTCCCAAAAGTGAAAAAATCAAATTTAAATTTTTTTCTTCAAAAAAGTGAAAAAAATTCAGTTCTGAGTGGGCACTTGGAAAAAATTTCAACTTTTTTCACCAAAAAAGTGAAAAAATCCAAATTTCATCTTTTTTAGTCCCAAAAGTGAAAAAATCAAATTTCAATTTTTTTCTTCAAAAAAGTGAAAAAAATTCTGTTCTGAGTGGGCACTTGGAAAAAATTTCAACTTTTTTCATCCAAAAAGTGAAAAAATCCAAATATCATCTTTTTTTGTCCCAAAAGTGAAAAAATCAAATTTCAATTTTTTTCTTCAAAAAAGTGAAAAAAATTCTGTTCTGAGTGGGCACTTGGAAAAAATTTCAACTTTTTTCATCCAAAAAGTGAAAAAATCCAAATTTCATCTTTTTTAGTCCCAAAAGTGAAAAAATCAAATTTAAATTTTTTTCTTCAAAAAAGTGAAAAAAATTCTGTTCTGAGTGGGCACTTGGAAAAAATTTCAACTTTTTTCATCCAAAAAGTGAAAAAATCCAAATTTCATCTTTTTTAGTCCCAAAAGTGAAAAAATCAAATTTAAATTTTTTTCTTCAAAAAAGTGAAAAAAATTCAGTTCTGAGTGGGCACTTGGAAAAAATTTCAACTTTTTTCACCAAAAAAGTGAAAAAATCCAAATTTCATATTTTTTAGTCCCAAAAGTGAAAAAATCAAATTTCAATTTTTTTCTTCAAAAAAGTGAAAAAAATTCTGTTCTGAGTGGGCACTTGGAAAAAATTTCAACTTTTTTCATCCAAAAAGTGAAAAAATCCAAATATCATCTTTTTTAGTCCCAAAAGTGAAAAAATCAAATTTCAATTTTTTTCTTCAAAAAAGTGAAAAAAATTCTGTTCTGAGTGGGCACTTGGAAAAAATTTCAACTTTTTTCATCCAAAAAGTGAAAAAATCCAAATATCATCTTTTTTAGTCCCTAAAGTGAAAAAATCAAATTTCAATTTTTTTCTTCAAAAAAGTGACAAAGTCCGGTTCTGAGTGGGCACTTGGAAAACATTTCTACTTTTTTCATCCAAAAAGTGAAAAAATCCAAATTCAATACATTTCTTCAAAAAAGTCACAAAGTCCCATTCTGAATGGGGACTTAGAAAATATTTCAACCTTTATCGTCCAAAAAGTGAAAACATCCAAATTTAATTTTCTTCTTCAAAGAAGTAACAAATTCCCATTCTGACAAGGGACTTGGAAGCTCTTTTGACTTTTCACAAAAGTTGAATTTTTTTCTAAGTCCCATCTCATTATGAGATGGGACTTAGAAAAATATTCAACTTTTGTCTAAGTTGACATGTGTGCCGCTTACCATGTCAGAATGGGACATTTTGACTTATTGGATGGAAAGATAAACTTTTTTGATCCAAACAGTGAAAAAGTGCAAATTCATAGTTTTTGTCAAAAAAGTGACAAAGTCCCATTCTGAGTGGGCACTTGGAAAAAATTTCAACTTTTTTCATCCAAAAAGTGAAAAAATCCAAATTTCATCTTTTTTAGTCCCAAAAGTACAAAAATCAAATTTAAATTTTTTTCTTCAAAAAAGTGAAAAAAATTCTGTTCTGAGTGGGCACTTGGAAAAAATTTCAACTTTTTTCATCCAAAAAGTGAAAAAATCCAAATTTCATCTTTTTTAGTCCCAAAAGTGAAAAAATCAAATTTAAATTTTTTTCTTCAAAAAAGTGAAAAAAATTCAGTTCTGAGTGGGCACTTGGAAAAAATTTCAACTTTTTTCACCAAAAAAGTGAAAAAATCCAAATTTCATCTTTTTTAGTCCCAAAAGTGAAAAAATCAAATTTCAATTTTTTTCTTCAAAAAAGTGAAAAAAATTCTGTTCTGAGTGGGCACTTGGAAAAAATTTCAACTTTTTTCATCCAAAAAGTGAAAAAATCCAAATATCATCTTTTTTAGTCCCAAAAGTGAAAAAATCAAATTTCAATTTTTTTCTTCAAAAAAGTGAAAAAAATTCTGTTCTGAGTGGGCACTTGGAAAAAATTTCAACTTTTTTCACCAAAAAATTGAAAAAATCGAAATTTCATCTTTTTTAGTCTCAAAAGTGAAAAAATCAAATTTAAATTTTTTTCTTCAAAAAAGTGACTAAGTCCGGTTCTGAGTGGGCACTTGGAAAACATTTCTACTTTTTTCATCCAAAAAGTGAAAAAATCCAAATTCAATACATTTCTTCAAAAAAGTCACAAAGTCCCATTCTGAATGGGGACTTAGAAAATATTTCAACCTTTATCGTCCAAAAAGTGAAAACATCCAAATTTAATTTTCTTCTTCAAAGAAGTAACAAATTCCCATTCTGACAAGGGACTTGGAAGCTCTTTTGACTTTTCACAAAAGTTGAATTTTTTTCTAAGTCCCATCTCATTATAAGATGGGACTTAGAAAAATATTCAACTTTTGTCTAAGTTGACATGTGTGCCGCTTACCATGTCAGAATGGGACATTTTGACTTATTGGATGGAAAGATAAACTTTTTTGATCCAAACAGTGAAAAAGTGCAAATTCATAGTTTTTGTCAAAAAAGTGACAAAGTCCCATTCTGAGTGGGCACTTGGAAAAAATTTCAACTTTTTTCATCCAAAAAGTGAAAAAATCCAAATTTCATCTTTTTTAGTCCCAAAAGTGAAAAAATCAAATTGAAATTTTTTTCTTCAAAAAAGTGAAAAAATTCTGTTCTGAGTGGGCACTTGGAAAAAATTTCAACTTTTTTCATCCAAAAAGTGAAAAAATCCAAATTTCATCTTTTTTAGTCCCAAAAGTGAAAAAATCAAATTTAAATTTTTTTCTTCAAAAAAGTGAAAAAAATTCAGTTCTGAGTGGGCACTTGGAAAAAATTTCAACTTTTTTCACCAAAAAAGTGAAAAAATCCAAATTTCATCTTTTTTAGTCCCAAAAGTGAAAAAATCAAATTTCAATTTTTTTCTTCAAAAAAGTGAAAAAAATTCTGTTCTGAGTGGGCACTTGGAAAAAATTTCAACTTTTTTCATCCAAAAAAGTGAAAAAATCCAAATATCATCTTTTTTAGTCCCAAAAGTGAAAAAATCAAATTTCAATTTTTTTCTTCAAAAAAGTGAAAAAAATTCTGTTCTGAGTGGGCACTTGGAAAAAATTTCAACTTTTTTCACCAAAAAATTGAAAAAATCGAAATTTCATCTTTTTTAGTCTCAAAAGTGAAAAAAATCAAATTTCAATTTTTTTCTTCAAAAAAGTGACAAAGTCCGGTTCTGAGTGGGCACTTGGAAAACATTTCTACTTTTTTCATCCAAAAAGTGAAAAAATCCAAATTCAATACATTTCTTCAAAAAAGTCACAAAGTCCCATTCTGAATGGGGACTTAGAAAAAATTTCAACCTTTATCGTCCAAAAAGTGAAAACATCCAAATTTAATTTTCTTCTTCAAAGAAGTAACAAATTCCCATTCTGACAAGGGACTTGGAAGCTCTTTTGACTTTTCACAAAAGTTGAATTTTTTTCTAAGTCCCATCTCATTATGAGATGGGACTTAGAAAAATATTCAACTTTTGTCTAAGTTGACATGTGTGCCGCTTACCATGTCAGAATGGGACATTTTGACTTATTGGATGGAAAGATAAACTTTTTTGATCCAAACAGTGAAAAAGTGCAAATTCATAGTTTTTGTCAAAAAAGTGACAAAGTCCCATTCTGAGTGGGCACTTGGAAAAAATTTCAACTTTTTTCATCCAAAAAGTGAAAAAATCAAAATTTCATCTTTTTTAGGCCCAAAAGTGAAAAAATCAAATTTAAATTTTTTTCTTCAAAAAAGTGAAAAAAATTCTGTTCTGAGTGGGCACTTGGAAAAAATTTCAACTTTTTTCATCCAAAAAGTGAAAAAATCCAAATATCATCTTTTTTAGTCCCAAAAGTGAAAAAATCAAATTTCAATTTTTTTCTTCCAAAAAGTGAAAAAAATTCTGTTCTGAGTGGGCACTTGGAAAAAATTTCAACTTTTTTCATCCAAAAAGTGAAAAAATCCAAATTTCATCTTTTTTAGTCCCAAAAGTGAAAAAATCAAATTTAAATTTTTTTTCTTCAAAAAAGTGAAAAAAATTCTGTTCTGAGTGGGCACTTGGAAAAAATTTCAACTTTTTTCATCCAAAAAGTGAAAAAATCCAAATTTCATCTTTTTTAGTCCCAAAAGTGAAAAAATCAAATTTAAATTTTTTTCTTCAAAAAAAGTAAAAAAAATTCAGTTCTGAGTGGGCACTTGGAAAAAATTTCAACTTTTTTCACCAAAAAAGTGAAAAAATCCAAATATCATCTTTTTTAGTCCCAAAAGTGAAAAAATCAAATTTCAATTTTTTTCTTCAAAAAAGTGAAAAAAATTCTGTTCTGAGTGGGCACTTGGAAAAAATTTCAACTTTTTTCATCCAAAAAGTGAAAAAATCCAAATTTCATCTTTTTTAGTCCCAAAAGTGAAAAAATCAAATTTAAATTTTTTTCTTCAAAAAGTGAAAAAAATTCTGTTCTGAGTGGGCACTTGGAAAAAATTTCAACTTTTTTCATCCAAAAAGTGAAAAAATCCAAATTTCATCTTTTTTAGTCCCAAAAGTGAAAAAATCAAATTTCAATTTTTTTCTTCAAAAAAGTGAAAAAAATTCTGTTCTGAGTGGGCACTTGGAAAAAATTTCAACTTTTTTCATCCAAAAAGTGAAAAAATCCAAATATCATCTTTTTTTGTCCCAAAAGTGAAAAAATCAAATTTCAATTTTTTTCTTCAAAAAAGTGAAAAAAATTCTGTTCTGAGTGGGCACTTGGAAAAAATTTCAACTTTTTTCATCCAAAAAGTGAAAAATCCAAATTTCATCTTTTTAGTCCCAAAAGTGAAAAAATCAAATTTAATTTTTTTCTTCAAAAAAGTGAAAAAAATTCTGTTCTGAGTGGGCACTTGGAAAAAATTTCAACTTTTTTCATCCAAAAAGTGAAAAAATCCAAATTTCATCTTTTTTAGTCCCAAAAGTGAAAAAATCAAATTTAAATTTTTTTCTTCAAAAAAGTGAAAAAAATTCAGTTCTGAGTGGTCACTTGGAAAAAATTTCAACTTTTTTCACCAAAAAAGTGAAAAAATCCAAATTTCATATTTTTTAGTCCCAAAAGTGAAAAAATCAAATTTCAATTTTTTTCTTCAAAAAAGTGAAAAAAATTCTGTTCTGAGTGGGCACTTGGAAAAAATTTCAACTTTTTTCATCCAAAAAGTGAAAAAATCCAAATATCATCTTTTTTAGTCCCAAAAGTGAAAAAATCAAATTTCAATTTTTTTCTTCAAAAAAGTGAAAAAAATTCTGTTCTGAGTGGGCACTTGGAAAAAATTTCAACTTTTTTCATCCAAAAAGTGAAAAAATCCAAATATCATCTTTTTTAGTCCCTAAAGTGAAAAATCAAATTTCAATTTTTTTCTTCAAAAAAGTGACAAAGTCCGGTTCTGAGTGGGCACTTGGAAAACATTTCTACTTTTTTCATCCAAAAAGTGAAAAAATCCAAATTCAATACATTTCTTCAAAAAAGTCACAAAGTCCCATTCTGAATGGGGACTTAGAAAATATTTCAACCTTTATCGTCCAAAAAGTGAAAACATCCAAATTTAATTTTCTTCTTCAAAGAAGTAACAAATTCCCATTCTGACAAGGGACTTGGAAGCTCTTTTGACTTTTCACAAAAGTTGAATTTTTTTCTAAGTCCCATCTCATTATGAGATGGGACTTAGAAAAATATTCAACTTTTGTCTAAGTTGACATTGTGTGCCGCTTACCATGTCAGAATGGGACATTTTGACTTATTGGATGGAAAGATAAACTTTTTTGATCCAAACAGTGAAAAAGTGCAAATTCATAGTTTTTGTCAAAAAAGTGACAAAGTCCCATTCTGAGTGGGCACTTGGAAAAAATTTCAACTTTTTTCATCCAAAAAGTGAAAAAATCCAAATTTCATCTTTTTTAGTCCCAAAAGTACAAAAATCAAATTTAAATTTTTTTCTTCAAAAAAGTGAAAAAAATTCTGTTCTGAGTGGGCACTTGGAAAAAATTTCAACTTTTTTCATCCAAAAAGTGAAAAAATCCAAATTTCATCTTTTTTAGTCCCAAAAGTGAAAAAATCAAATTTCAATTTTTTTCTTCAAAAAAGTGAAAAAAATTCTGTTCTGAGTGGGCACTTGGAAAAAATTTCAACTTTTTTCATCCAAAAAGTGAAAAAATCCAAATATCATCTTTTTTAGTCCCAAAAGTGAAAAAATCAAATTTCAATTTTTTTCTTCAAAAAAGTGAAAAAAATTCTGTTCTGAGTGGGCACTTGGAAAAAATTTCAACTTTTTTCACCCAAAAATTGAAAAAATCGAAATTTCATCTTTTTTAGTCTCAAAAGTGAAAAAATCAAATTTCAATTTTTTTCTTCAAAAAAGTGACAAAGTCCGGTTCTGAGTGGGCACTTGGAAAACATTTCTACTTTTTTCATCCAAAAAGTGAAAAAATCCAAATTCAATACATTTCTTCAAAAAGTCACAAAGTCCCATTCTGAATGGGGACTTAGAAAATATTTCAACCTTTATCGTCCAAAAAGTGAAAACATCCAAATTTAATTTTCTTCTTCAAAGAAGTAACAAATTCCCATTCTGACAAGGGACTTGGGAAGCTCTTTTGACTTTTCACAAAAGTTGAATTTTTTTCTAAGTCCCATCTCATTATAAGATGGGACTTAGAAAAATATTCAACTTTTGTCTAAGTTGACATGTGTGCCGCTTACCATGTCAGAATGGGACATTTTGACTTATTGGATGGAAAGATAAACTTTTTTGATCCAAACAGTGAAAAAGTGCAAATTCATAGTTTTTGTCAAAAAAGTGACAAAGTCCCATTCTGAGTGGGCACTTGGAAAAAATTTCAACTTTTTTCATCCAAAAAGTGAAAAAATCCAAATTTCATCTTTTTTAGTCCCAAAAGTGAAAAAATCAAATTGAAATTTTTTTCTTCAAAAAAGTGAAAAAAATTCTGTTCTGAGTGGGCACTTGGAAAAAATTTCAACTTTTTTCATCCAAAAAGTGAAAAATCCAAATTTCATCTTTTTTAGTCCCAAAAGTGAAAAAATCAAATTTAAATTTTTTTCTTCAAAAAAGTGAAAAAAATTCAGTTCTGAGTGGGCACTTGGAAAAAATTTCAACTTTTTTCACCAAAAAAGTGAAAAAATCCAAATTTCATCTTTTTTAGTCCCAAAAGTGAAAAAATCAAATTTCAATTTTTTTCTTCAAAAAAGTGAAAAAAATTCTGTTCTGAGTGGGCACTTGGAAAAAATTTCAACTTTTTTCATCCAAAAAGTGAAAAAATCCAAATATCATCTTTTTTAGTCCCAAAAGTGAAAAAATCAAATTTCAATTTTTTTCTTCAAAAAAGTGAAAAAAATTCTGTTCTGAGTGGGCACTTGGAAAAATTTCAACTTTTTTCACCAAAAAATTGAAAAATCGAAATTTCATCTTTTTTAGTCTCAAAAGTGAAAAAATCAAATTTCAATTTTTTTCTTCAAAAAAGTGACAAAGTCCGGTTCTGAGTGGGCACTTGGAAAACATTTCTACTTTTTTCATCCAAAAAGTGAAAAAATCCAAATTCAATACATTTCTTCAAAAAGTCACAAAGTCCCATTCTGAATGGGGACTTAGAAAATATTTCAACCTTTATCGTCCAAAAGTGAAAACATCCAAATTTAATTTTCTTCTTCAAAGAAGTAACAAATTCCCATTCTGACAAGGGACTTGGAAGCTCTTTTGACTTTTCACAAAAGTTGAATTTTTTTTCTAAGTCCCATCTCATTATGAGATGGGACTTAGAAAAATATTCAACTTTTGTCTAAGTTGACATGTGTGCCGCTTACCATGTCAGAATGGGACATTTTGACTTATTGGATGGAAAGATAAACTTTTTTGATCCAAACAGTGAAAAAGTGCAAATTCATAGTTTTTGTCAAAAAAGTGACAAAGTCCCATTCTGAGTGGGCACTTGGAAAAAATTTCAACTTTTTTCATCCAAAAAGTGAAAAAATCAAAATTTCATCTTTTTTAGTCCCAAAAGTGAAAAAATCAAATTTAAATTTTTTTCTTCAAAAAAGTGAAAAAAATTCTGTTCTGAGTGGGCACTTGGAAAAAATTTCAACTTTTTTCATCCAAAAAGTGAAAAAATCCAAATTTCATCTTTTTTAGTCCCAAAAGTGAAAAAAATCAAATTTAAATTTTTTTCTTCAAAAAAGTGAAAAAAATTCAGTTCTGAGTGGGCACTTGGAAAAATTTTCAACTTTTTTCACCAAAAAAGTGAAAAAATCAAAATTTCATCTTTTTTAGTCCCAAAAGTGAAAAAATCAAATTTCAATTTTTTTCTTCAAAAAAGTGAAAAAAATTCTGTTCTGAGTGGGCACTTGGAAAAAATTTCAACTTTTTTCATCCAAAAAGTGAAAAAATCCAAATATCATCTTTTTTAGTCCCAAAAGTGAAAAAATCAAATTTCAATTTTTTTCTTCAAAAAAGTGAAAAAAATTCTGTTCTGAGTGGGCACTTGGAAAAAATTTCAACTTTTTTCACCAAAAAATTGAAAAAATCGAAATTTCATCTTTTTTAGTCTCAAAAGTGAAAAAATCAAATTTCAATTTTTTTCTTCAAAAAAGTGAAAAAAATTCTGTTCTGAGTGGGCACTTGGAAAAAATTTCAACTTTTTTCATCCAAAAAGTGAAAAAATCAAAATTTCATCTTTTTTAGTCCCAAAAGTGAAAAAATCACATTTCAATTTTTTTCTTCAAAAAAGTGAAAAAAATTCTGTTCTGAGTGAGCACTTGGAAAAAATTTCAACTTTTTTCACCAAAAAAGTGAAACAATCGAAATTTCATCTTTTTTAGTCTCAAAAGTGAAAAAATCAAATTTCAATTTTTTTCTTCAAAAAAGTGACAAAGTCCGGTTCTGAGTGGGCACTTGGAAAACATTTCTACTTTTTTCATCCAAAAAGTGAAAAAATCCAAATTCAATACATTTCTTCAAAAAAGTCACAAAGTCCCATTCTGAATGGGGACTTAGAAAAAATTTCAACCTTTATCGTCCAAAAAGTGAAAACATCCAAATTTAATTTTCTTCTTCAAAGAAGTAACAAATTCCCATTCTGACAAGGGACTTGGAAGCTCTTTTGACTTTTCACAAAAGTTGAATTTTTTTCTAAGTCCCATCTCATTATGAGATGGGACTTAGAAAAATATTCAACTTTTGTCTAAGTTGACATGTGTGCCGCTTACCATGTCAGAATGGGACATTTTGACTTATTGGATGGAAAGATAAACTTTTTTGATCCAAACAGTGAAAAAGTGCAAATTCATAGTTTTTGTCAAAAAAGTGACAAAGTCCCATTCTGAGTGGGCACTTGGAAAAAATTTCAACTTTTTTCATCCAAAAAGTGAAAAAATCAAAATTTCATCTTTTTTAGTCCCAAAAGTGAAAAAATCAAATTTAAATTTTTTTCTTCAAAAAAGTGAAAAAATTCTGTTCTGAGTGGGCACTTGGAAAAAATTTCAACTTTTTTCATCCAAAAAGTGAAAAAATCCAAATATCATCTTTTTTAGTCCCAAAAGTGAAAAAATCAAATTTCAATTTTTTCTTCCAAAAAGTGAAAAAAATTCTGTTCTGAGTGGGCACTTGGAAAAAATTTCAACTTTTTTCATCCAAAAAGTGAAAAAATCCAAATTTCATCTTTTTTAGTCCCAAAAGTGAAAAAATCAAATTTAAATTTTTTTCTTCAAAAAAGTGAAAAAAATTCTGTTCTGAGTGGGCACTTGGAAAAAATTTCAACTTTTTTCATCCAAAAAGTGAAAAAATCCAAATTTCATCTTTTTTAGTCCCAAAAGTGAAAAATCAAATTTAAATTTTTTTCTTCAAAAAAGTGAAAAAAAATCTGTTCTGAGTGGGCACTTGGAAAAAATTTCAACTTTTTTCATCCAAAAAGTGAAAAAATCCAAATTTCATCTTTTTTAGTCCCAAAAGTGAAAAAATCAAATTTAAATTTTTTTCTTCAAAAAGTGAAAAAAATTCAGTTCTGAGTGGGCACTTGGAAAAAATTTCAACTTTTTTCACCAAAAAAGTGAAAAAAATCCAAATTTCATCTTTTTTAGTCCCAAAAGTGAAAAAAATCAAATTTCAATTTTTTTCTTCAAAAAAGTGAAAAAAAATTCTGTTCTGAGTGGGCACTTGGAAAAAATTTCAACTTTTTTCACCAAAAAAGTGAAAAAATCCCAAATTTCATCTTTTTTAGTCCCAAAAGTGAAAAAATCAAATTTCAATTTTTTTCTTCAAAAAAGTGAAAAAAATTCTGTTCTGAGTGGGCACTTGGAAAAAATTTCAACTTTTTTCACCAAAAAAGTGAAAAAATCCAAATTTCATCTTTTTTAGTCCCAAAAGTGAAAAAATCAAATTTCAATTTTTTTCTTCAAAAAAGTGAAAAAATTCTGTTCTGAGTGGGCACTTGGAAAAAATTTCAACTTTTTTCATCCAAAAAGTGAAAAAATCCAAATATCATCTTTTTTAGTCCCAAAAGTGAAAAAATCAAATTTCAATTTTTTTCTTCAAAAAAGTGAAAAAAATTCTGTTCTGAGTGGGCACTTGGAAAAAATTTCAACTTTTTTCATCCAAAAAGTGAAAAAATCCAAATATCATCTTTTTTAGTCCCAAAAGTGAAAAAATCAAATTTCAATTTTTTTCTTCAAAAAAGTGACAAAGTCCGGTTCTGAGTGGGCACTTGGAAAACATTTCTACTTTTTTCATCCAAAAAGTGAAAAAATCCAAATTCAATACATTTCTTCAAAAAAGTCACAAAGTCCCATTCTGAATGGGGACTTAGAAAATATTTCAACCTTTATCGTCCAAAAAGTGAAAACATCCAAATTTAATTTTCTTCTTCAAAGAAGTAACAAATTCCCATTCTGACAAGGGACTTGGAAGCTCTTTTGACTTTTCACAAAAGTTGAATTTTTTTCTAAGTCCCATCTCATTATGAGATGGGACTTAGAAAAATATTCAACTTTTGTCTAAGTTGACATGTGTGCCGCTTACCATGTCAGAATGGGACATTTTGACTTATTGGATGGAAAGATAAACTTTTTTGATCCAAACAGTGAAAAAGTGCAAATTCATAGTTTTTGTCAAAAAAGTGACAAAGTCCCATTCTGAGTGGGCACTTGGAAAAAATTTCAACTTTTTTCATCCAAAAAGTGAAAAAATCCAAATTTCATCTTTTTTAGTCCCAAAAGTGAAAAAATCAAATTTAAATTTTTTTCTTCAAAAAAGTGAAAAAAATTCTGTTCTGAGTGGGCACTTGGAAAAAATTTCAACTTTTTTCATCCAAAAAGTGAAAAAAATCCAAATTTCATCTTTTTTAGTCCCAAAAGTGAAAAAATCAAATTTAAATTTTTTTCTTCAAAAAAGTGAAAAAAATTCAGTTCTGGTGGGCACTTGGAAAAAATTTCAACTTTTTTCACCAAAAAAGTGAAAAAATCCAAATTTCATCTTTTTTAGTCCCAAAAGTGAAAAAATCAAATTTCAATTTTTTTCTTCAAAAAAGTGAAAAAAATTTTGTTCTGAGTGGGCACTTGGAAAAAATTTCAACTTTTTTCATCCAAAAAGTGAAAAAATCCAAATATCATCTTTTTTAGTCCCAAAAGTGAAAAAATCAAATTTCAATTTTTTTCTTCAAAAAAGTGAAAAAAATTCTGTTCTGAGTGGGCACTTGGAAAAAATTTCAACTTTTTTCATCCAAAAAGTGAAAAAATCCAAATATCATCTTTTTTAGTCCCAAAAGTGAAAAAATCAAATTTCAATTTTTTTCTTCAAAAAAGTGACAAAGTCCGGTTCTGAGTGGGCACTTGGAAAACATTTCTACTTTTTTTATCCAAAAAGTGAAAAAATCCAAATTCAATACATTTCTTCAAAAAAGTCACAAAGTCCCATTCTGAATGGGGACTTAGAAAATATTTCAACCTTTATCGTCCAAAAAGTGAAAACATCCAAATTTAATTTTCTTCTTCAAAGAAGTAACAAATTCCCATTCTGACAAGGGACTTGGAAGCTCTTTTGACTTTTCACAAAAGTTGAATTTTTTTCTAAGTCCCATCTCATTATGAGATGGGACTTAGAAAAATATTCAACTTTTGTCTAAGTTGACATGTGTGCCGCTTACCATGTCAGAATGGGACATTTTGACTTATTGGATGGAAAGATAAACTTTTTGATCCAAACAGTGAAAAAGTGCAAATTCATAGTTTTTGTCAAAAAAGTGACAAAGTCCCATTCTGAGTGGGCACTTGGAAAAAATTTCAACTTTTTTCATCCAAAAAGTGAAAAAATCCAAATTTCATCTTTTTAGTCCCAAAAGTGAAAAAATCAAATTTAAATTTTTTTCTTCAAAAAAGTGAAAAAAATTCTGTTCTGAGTGGGCACTTGGAAAAAATTTCAACTTTTTTCATCCAAAAAGTGAAAAAATCCAAATTTCATCTTTTTTAGTCCCAAAAGTGAAAAAATCAAATTTAAATTTTTTTCTTCAAAAAAGTGAAAAAAATTCTGTTCTGAGTGGGCACTTGGAAAAAATTTCAACTTTTTTCATCCAAAAAGTGAAAAAATCCAAATATCATCTTTTTTAGTCCCAAAAGTGAAAAAATCAAATTTCAATTTTTTTCTTCAAAATGTGAAAAAAATTCTGTTCTGAGTGGGCACTTGGAAAAAATTTCAACTTTTTTCACCCAAAAATTGAAAAAATAGAAATTTCATCTTTTTTAGTCTCAAAAGTGAAAAAATCAAATTTCAATTTTTTTCTTCAAAAAAGTGACAAAGTCCGGTTCTGAGTGGGCACTTGGAAAACATTTCTACTTTTTTCATCCAAAAAGTGAAAAAATCCAAATTCAATACATTTCTTCAAAAAAGTCACAAAGTCCCATTCTGAATGGGGACTTAGAAAATATTTCAACCTTTATCGTCCAAAAAGTGAAAACATCCAAATTTAATTTTCTTCTTCAAAGAAGTAACAAATTCCCATTCTGACAAGGACTTGGAAGCTCTTTTGACTTTTCACAAAAGTTGAATTTTTTCTAAGTCCCATCTCATTATGAGATGGGACTTAGAAAAATATTCAAACTTTTGTCTAAGTTGACATGTGTGCCACTTACCATGTCAGAATGGGACATTTTGACTTATTGGATGGAAAGATAAACTTTTTTGATCCAAACAGTGAAAAAGTGCAAATTCATAGTTTTTGTCAAAAAAGTGACAAAGTCCATTCTGAGTGGGCACTTGGAAAAAATTTCAACTTTTTCATCCAAAAAGTGAAAAAATCAAAATTTCATCTTTTTTAGTCCCAAAAGTACAAAAATCAAATTTCAATTTTTTTCTTCAAAAAAGTGAAACAAAATGCATTCTGAGTGGGCACTTGGAAAAAATTTCACTTTTTTCATCCAAAAAGTGAAAACATCCAAATTTCATCTTTTTTAGTCCCAAAAGTGAAAAAATCTAATTTAAATTTTTTTCTTCAAAAAGTGAAAAAAATTCAGTTCTGAGTGGGCACTTGGAAAAAATTTCAACTTTTTTCACCAAAAAAGTGAAAAAATCCAAATTTCATCTTTTTTAGTCCCAAAAGTGAAAAAATCAAATTTCAATTTTTTTCTTCAAAAAAGTGAAAAAAATTCTGTTCTGAGTGGGCACTTGGAAAAAATTTCAACTTTTTTCATCCAAAAAGGGAAAAAATCCAAATATCATCTTTTTTAGTCCCAAAAGTGAAAAAATCAAATTTCAATTTTTTATTTCAAAAAGTGAAAAAAATTCTGTTCTGAGTGGGCACTTGGAAAAAATTAAAACTTTTTTCACCAAAAAATTGAAAAAATCGAAATATCATCTTTTTTAGTCCCAAAAGTGAAAAAATCAAATTTCAATTTTTTTTCTTCAAAAAAGTGACAAAGTCCGGTTCTGAGTGGGCACTTGGAAAACATTTCTACTTTTTTCATCCAAAAAGTGAAAAAATCCAAATTCAATACATTTCTTCAAAAAAGTCACAAAGTCCCATTCTGAATGGGGACTTAGAAAAAATTTCAACCTTTATCGTCCAAAAAGTGAAAACATCCAAATTTAATTTTCTTCTTCAAAGAAGTAACAAATTCCCATTCTGACAAGGGACTTGGAAGCTCTTTTGACTTTTCACAAAAGTTGAATTTTTTTCTAAGTCCCATCTCATTATGAGATGGGACTTAGAAAAATATTCAACTTTTGTCTAAGTTGACATGTGTGCCGCTTACCATGTCAGAATGGGACATTTTGACTTATTGGATGGAAAGATAAACTTTTTTGATCCAAACAGTGAAAAAGTGCAAATTCATAGTTTTTGTCAAAAAAGTGACAAAGTCCCATTCTGAGTGGGCACTTGGAAAAAATTTCAACTTTTTTCATCCAAAAAGTGAAAAAATCAAAATTTCATCTTTTTTAGTCCCAAAAGTGAAAAAATCAAATTTAAATTTTTTTCTTCAAAAAAGTGAAAAAAATTCTGTTCTGAGTTGGCACTTGGAAAAAATTTCAACTTTTTTCATCCAAAAAGTGAAAAAATCCAAATTTCATCTTTTTTAGTCCCAAAAGTGAAAAAAATCAAATTTAAATTTTTTTCTTCAAAAAAGTGAAAAAAATTCAGTTCTGAGTGGGCACTTGAAAAAATTTTCAACTTTTTTCACCAAAAAAGTGAAAAAATCCAAATTTCATCTTTTTTAGTCCCAAAAGTGAAAAAATCAAATTTCAATTTTTTTCTTCAAAAAAGTGAAAAAAATTCTGTTCTGAGTGGGCACTTGGAAAAAATTTCAACTTTTTTCATCCAAAAAGTGAAAAAATCCAAATATCATCTTTTTTAGTCCCAAAAGTGAAAAAATCAAATTTCAATTTTTTTCTTCAAAAAAGTGAAAAAAATTCTGTTCTGAGTGGGCACTTGGAAAAAATTTCAACTTTTTTCACCAAAAAATTTAAAAAATCGAAATTTCATCTTTTTTAGTCTCAAAAGTGAAAAAATCAAATTTCAATTTTTTTCTTCAAAAAAGTGAAAAAAATTCTGTTCTGAGTGGGCACTTGGAAAAAATTTCAACTTTTTTCATCCAAAAAGTGAAAAAATCAAAATTTCATCTTTTTAGTCCCAAAAGTGAAAAAATCACATTTCAATTTTTTTCTTCAAAAAAGTGAAAAAAATTCTGTTCTGAGTGAGCACTTGGAAAAAATTTCAACTTTTTTCACCAAAAAAAGTGAAACAATCGAAATTTCATCTTTTTTAGTCTCAAAAGTGAAAAAATCAAATTTCAATTTTTTTCTTCAAAAAAGTGACAAAGTCCGGTTCTGAGTGGGCACTTGGAAAACATTTCTACTTTTTTCATCCAAAAAGTGAAAAAATCCAAATTCAATACATTTCTTCAAAAAAGTCACAAAGTCCCATTCTGAATGGGGACTTAGAAAAAATTTCAACCTTTATCGTCCAAAAGTGAAAACATCCAAATTTAATTTTCTTCTTCAAAGAAGTAACAAATTCCCATTCTGACAAGGGACTTGGAAGCTCTTTTGACTTTTCACAAAAGTTGAATTTTTTTCTAAGTCCCATCTCATTATGAGATGGGACTTAGAAAAATATTCAACTTTTGTCTAAGTTGACATGTGTGCCGCTTACCATGTCAGAATGGGACATTTTGACTTATTGGATGGAAAGATAAACTTTTTTGATCCAAACAGTGAAAAAGTGCAAATTCATAGTTTTTGTCAAAAAAGTGACAAAGTCCCATTCTGAGTGGGCACTTGGAAAAAATTCAACTTTTTTCATCCAAAAAGTGAAAAAATCAAAATTTCATCTTTTTTAGTCCCAAAAGTGAAAAAATCAAATTTAAATTTTTTTCTTCAAAAAAGTGAAAAAAATTCTGTTCTGAGTGGGCACTTGGAAAAATTTCAACTTTTTTCATCCAAAAAGTGAAAAAATCCAAATATCATCTTTTTAGTCCCAAAAGTGAAAAAATCAAATTTCAATTTTTTTCTTCCAAAAAGTGAAAAAAATTCTGTTCTGAGTGGGCACTTGGAAAAAATTTCAACTTTTTTCATCCAAAAAGTGAAAAAATCCAAATTTCATCTTTTTTAGTCCCAAAAGTGAAAAAATCAAATTTAAATTTTTTTCTTCAAAAAAGTGAAAAAAATTCTGTTCTGAGTGGGCACTTGGAAAAAATTTCAACTTTTTTCATCCAAAAAGTGAAAAAATCCAAATTTCATCTTTTTTAGTCCCAAAAGTGAAAAAATCAAATTTAAATTTTTTTCTTCAAAAAAGTGAAAAAAATTCAGTTCTGAGTGGGCACTTGGAAAAAATTTCAACTTTTTTCACCAAAAAAGTGAAAAAATCCAAATTTCATCTTTTTAAGTCCCAAAAGTGAAAAAATCAAATTTCAATTTTTTTCTTCAAAAAAGTGAAAAAATTCTGTTCTGAGTGGGCACTTGGAAAAAATTTCAACTTTTTTCATCCAAAAAGTGAAAAAATCCAAATATCATCTTTTTTAGTCCCAAAAGTGAAAAAATCAAATTTCAATTTTTTTCTTCAAAAAAGTGAAAAAAATTCTGTTCTGAGTGGGCACTTGGAAAAAATTTCAACTTTTTTCATCCAAAAAGTGAAAAAATCCAAATATCATCTTTTTTAGTCCCAAAAGTGAAAAAATCAAATTTCAATTTTTTTCTTCAAAAAAGTGACAAAGTCCGGTTCTGAGTGGGCACTTGGAAACATTTCTACTTTTTTCATCCAAAAAGTGAAAAAATCCAAATTCAATACATTTCTTCAAAAAAGTCACAAAGTCCCATTCTGAATGGGGACTTAGAAAATATTTCAACCTTTATCGTCCAAAAAGTGAAAACATCCAAATTTAATTTTCTTCTTCAAAGAAGTAACAAATTCCCATTCTGACAAGGGACTTGGAAGCTCTTTTGACTTTTCACAAAAGTTGAATTTTTTTCTAAGTCCCATCTCATTATGAGATGGGACTTAGAAAAATATTCAACTTTTGTCTAAGTTGACATGTGTGCGCCTTACCATGTCAGAATGGGACATTTTGACTTATTGGATGGAAAGATAAACTTTTTTGATCCAAACAGTGAAAAAGTGCAAATTCATAGTTTTTGTCAAAAAAGTGACAAAGTCCCATTCTGAGTGGGCACTTGGAAAAAATTTCAACTTTTTTCATCCCAAAAGTGAAAAAAATCCAAATTTCATCTTTTTTAGTCCCAAAAGTGAAAAAATCAAATTTAAATTTTTTTCTTCAAAAAGTGAAAAAAATTCTGTTCTGAGTGGGCACTTGGAAAAAATTTCAACTTTTTTCATCCAAAAAGTGAAAAAATCCAAATTTCATCTTTTTTAGTCACAAAAGTGAAAAAATCAAATTAAAATTTTTTTCTTCAAAAAAGTGAAAAAAATTCAGTTCTGAGTGGGCACTTGGAAAAAAATTCAACTTTTTTCATCCAAAAAGTGAAAAAATCCAAATATCATCTTTTTTAGTCCCAAAAGTGAAAAAATCAAATTTCAATTTTTTTCTTCAAAAAAGTGAAAAAAATTCTGTTCTGAGTGGGCACTTGGAAAAAATTTCAACTTTTTTCATCCAAAAAGTGAAAAAATCCAAATATCATCTTTTTAGTCCCAAAAGTGAAAAAATCAAATTTCAATTTTTTTCTTCAAAAAAGTGACAAAGTCCGGTTCTGAGTGGGCACTTGGAAAACATTTCTACTTTTTTCATCCAAAAAGTGAAAAAATCCAAATTCAATACATTTCTTCAAAAAAGTCACAAAGTCCCATTCTGAATGGGGACTTAGAAAATATTTCAACCTTTATCGTCCAAAAAGTGAAAACATCCAAATTTAATTTTCTTCTTCAAAGAAGTAACAAATTCCCGTTCTGACAAGGGACTTGGAAGCTCTTTTGACTTTTCACAAAGTTGAATTTTTTTCTAAGTCCCATCTCATTATGAGATGGGACTTAGAAAAATATTCAACTTTTGTCTAAGTTGACATGTGTGCCGCTTACCATGTCAGAATGGGACATTTTGACTTATTGGATGGAAAGATAAACTTTTTTGATCCAAACAGTGAAAAAGTGCAAATTCATAGTTTTTGTCAAAAAAGTGACAAAGTCCCATTCTGAGTGGGCACTTGGAAAAAATTTCAACTTTTTTCATCCAAAAAGTGAAAAAATCCAAATTTCATCTTTTTAGTCCCAAAAGTGAAAAAATCAAATTTAAATTTTTTTCTTCAAAAAAGTGAAAAAAATTCTGTTCTGAGTGGGCACTTGGAAAAAATTTCAACTTTTTTCATCCAAAAAGTGAAAAAATCCAAATTTCATCTTTTTTAGTCCCAAAAGTGAAAAAATCAAATTTAAATTTTTTTCTTCAAAAAAGTGAAAAAAATTCAGTTCTGGTGGGCACTTGGAAAAAATTTCAACTTTTTTCACCAAAAAGTGAAAAAATCCAAATTTCATCTTTTTTAGTCCCAAAAGTGAAAAAATCAAATTTCAATTTTTTTCTTCAAAAAAGTGAAAAAAAATTTGTTCTGAGTGGGCACTTGGAAAAAATTTCAACTTTTTTCATCCAAAAAGTGAAAAAATCCAAATATCATCTTTTTTAGTCCCAAAAGTGAAAAAATCAATTTTCAATTTTTTTCTTCAAAAAAGTGAAAAAAATTCTGTTCTGAGTGGGCACTTGGAAAAAATTTCAACTTTTTTCATCCAAAAAGTGAAAAAATCCAAATATCATCTTTTTTAGTCCCAAAAGTGAAAAATCAAATTTCAATTTTTTTCTTCAAAAAGTGACAAAGTCCGGTTCTGAGTGGGCACTTGGAAAACATTTCTACTTTTTTATCCAAAAAGTGAAAAAATCCAAATTCAATACATTTCTTCAAAAAGTCACAAAGTCCCATTCTGAATGGGGACTTAGAAAATATTTCAACCTTTATCGTCCAAAAAGTGAAAACATCCAAATTTAATTTTCTTCTTCAAAGAAGTAACAAATTCCCATTCTGACAAGGGACTTGGAAGCTCTTTTGACTTTTCACAAAAGTTGAATTTTTTTCTAAGTCCCATCTCATTATGAGATGGGACTTAGAAAAATATTCAACTTTTGTCTAAGTTGACATGTGTGCCGCTTACCATGTCAGAATGGGACATTTTGACTTATTGGATGGAAAGATAAACTTTTTTGATCCAAACAGTGAAAAAGTGCAAATTCATAGTTTTTGTCAAAAAAGTGACAAAGTCCCATTCTGAGTGGGCACTTGGAAAAAAATTTCAACTTTTTTCATCCAAAAAGTGAAAAAATCCAAATTTCATCTTTTTTAGTCCCAAAAGTGAAAAAATCAAATTTAAATTTTTTTT
>NW_027150187.1:0-67735 GCF_031143425.1 Pleurodeles waltl | reverse complement strand
CATTTTTTTTCTTCAAAAAAGTGACAAAGTCCCATTCTGAGTGGGCACTTTCTACTTTTTCATCCAAAAAGTGAAAAAATCCAAATTGAATAAATTTCTTCAAAAAAGTCGCAAAGTCCCACTCTGAATGAGACTTGGAAAACATTTCAACATTTATCGTCCAAAAAGGGAAAGCATCCAAATTTAATTTTCTTTTGCAAAGAAGTGATAAACTCCCATTCTGACAAGGGCCTTAGAAGTTCTTTTGACTTTTTACAAAAGTTGAATTTTTTTCTAAGTCCCATCTCATTATGAGATGGGACTTAGAAAAATATTCAACTTTTGCCTAAGTTGACATGTGTTCTGCTTCCCATGTCAGAATGGGACATTTCGACTTATTGGATGGAAAGATAAACTTTTTTTATCCAAATAGTGAAAAAGTGAAAATTCATACTTTTTGTCAGAAATGTGACAAAGTCCCATTCTGAGTAGGGATTTGAAAAAATTTCAAATTTTTCACCCAAAAGGTGAAAAAAAATCAAAATTTCATCTTTTTAGTCCCAAAAGTGAAAAAACAAATTTCAATATTTTTCTTCAAAAAAGTGACAAAGTCCCATTCTGAGTGGGCACTTAGAAAAAATTTCAACTTTTTTTCATCCAAAAAGTGAAAAAATCCAAATTTCATCTTTTTTAGTCCCAAAAGTGAAAAAATCAAATTTCAATTTTTTTCTTCAAAAAAGTGACAAAGTCCCATTCTGAGTGGGCACTTAGAAAAAAAATCAACTTTTTTCATCCAAAAAGTGAAAAAAATCCAAATTTCATATTTTTTAGTCCCAAAAGTGAAAAAATCAAATTTCAATTTTTTTTTATTCAAAAAAGTGACAAAGTCCCATTCTGAGTGGGCACTTAGAAAAAAATTCTACTTTTTCATCCAAAAAGTGAAAAAATCCAAATTGAATACATTTCTTCAAAAAAGTCGCAAAGTCCCACTCTGAATGGGGACTTAGAAAAAATTTCAACATTTATCGTCCGAAAAGGGAAAGCATCCAAATTTAATTTTCTTTTGCAAAGAAGTGATAAACTCCCATTCTGACAAGGGCCTTAGAAGTTCTTTTGACTTTTTACAAAAGTTGAATTTTTTTCTAAGTCCCATCTCATTATGAGATGGGGCTTAGAAAAATATTCAACTTTTGTCTAAGTTGACATGTGTTCCGCTTCCCATGTCAGAATGGGACATTTCGACTTATTGGAGGGAAAGATAAACTTTTTTGATCCAAATAGTGAAAAAGTGAACATTCATAGTTTTTGTCAAAAATGTGACAAAGTTCCATTCTGAGTAGGGATTTGAAAGTATTTCACATTTTTCATCCAAAAGGTGAAAAAAATCCAAATTTCATCTTTTTAGTCCAAAAGTGAAAAAACAAATTTCAATATTTTTCTTCAAAAAAGTGACAAAGTCCCATTCTGAGTGGACACTTAGAAAAAAAATTAACTTTTTTCATCCAAAAAGTGAAAAAATCCAAATTTCATCTTTTTTAGTCCCAAAAGTGAAAAAATCAAAATTCAATTTTTTTTTATTCAAAAAAGTGACAAAGTCCCATTCTGAGTGGGCACTTAGAAAAAAATTCTACTTTTTCATCCAAAAAGTGAAAAAATCCAAATTGAATACATTTCTTCAAAAAAGTCGCAAAGTCCCACTCTGAATGGGGACTTAGAAAAAATTTCAACATTTATCGTCCAAAAAGTGAAAGCATCCAAATTTAATTTTCTTCTGCAAAGAAGTGATAAACTCCCATTCTGACAAGGGACATGGAAGTTCTTTTGACTTTTTACAAAAGTTGAATTTTTTTCTAAGTCCCATCTCATTATGAGATGGGACTTAGAAAAATATTCAACTTTTGTCTAAGTTGACATGTGTTCTGCTTCCCATGTCAGAATGGGACATTTCGACTTATTGGATGGAAAGATAAACTTTTTTGATCCAAATAGTGAAAAAGGGAAAATTCATAGTTTTTGTCAAAAATGTGACAAAGTCCCATTCTGAGTAGGGATTTGAAAAAATTTCACATTTTTCATCCAAAAGGTGAAAAAAATCCAAATTTCATCTTTTTAGTCCCAAAAGTGAAAAAACAAATTTCAATATTTTTCTTCAAAAAAGTGACAAACTCCCATTCTGAGTGGACACTTAGAAAAAATTTCAACTTTTTTCATCCAAAAAGTGAAAAAATCAAAATTTCATCTTTTTTAGTCCCAAAAGTGAAAAAATAAAATTTCATTTTTTTTCTTCAAAAAAGTGACAAAGTCCCATTCTGAGTGGGCACTTTCTACTTTTTCATCCAAAAAGTGAAAAAATCCAAATTGAATAAATTTCTTCAAAAAAGTCGCAAAGTCCCACTCTGAATGAGACTTGGAAAACATTTCAACATTTATCGTCCAAAAAGGGAAAGCATCCAAATTTAATTTTCTTTTGCAAAGAAGTGATAAACTCCCATTCTGACAAGGGCCTTAGAAGTTCTTTTGACTTTTTACAAAAGTTGAATTTTTTCTAAGTCCCATCTCATTATGAGATGGGACTTAGAAAAATATTCAACTTTTGTCCAAGTTGACATGTGTTCCGCTTCCCATGTCAGAATGGGACATTTCGACTTATTGGATGGAAAGATAAACTTTTTTGATCCAAATAGTGAAAAAGTGAAAATTCATAGTTTTTGTCAGAAATGTGACAAAGTCCCATTCTGAGTAGGGATTTGAAAACATTTCACATTTTTCATCCAAAAGGTGAAAAAAATCCAAATTTCATCTTTTTAGTCCCAAAAGTGAAAAAACAAATTTCAATATTTTTCTTCAAAAAAGTGACAAAGTCCCATTCTGAGTGGACACTTAGAAAAAAAATCAACTTTTTTCATCCAAAAAGTGAAAAAATCCAAATTTCATCTTTTTTAGTCCCAAAAGTGAAAAAATCAAATTTCAATTTTTTTTTATTCAAAAAAGTGACAAAGTCCCATTCTGAGTGGGCACTTAGAAAAATATTCTACTTTTTCATCCAAAAAGTGAAAAAATCCAAATTGAATACATTTCTTCAAAAAAGTCGCAAAGTCCCACTCTGAATGGGGACTTAGAAAAAATGTCAACATTTATCATCCAAAAAGGGAAAGCATCCAAATTTAATTTTCTTCTGCAAAGAAGTGATAAACTCCCATTCTGACAAGGGCCTTAGAAGTTCTTTTGACTTTTTACAAAAATAGAATTTTTTTCTAAGTCCCATCTCATTATGAGATGGGACTTAGAAAAATATTCAACTTTTGTCTAAGTTGACATGTGTTCCGCTTCCCATGTCAGAATGGGACATTTCGACTTATTGGATGGAAAGATAAACTTTTTTTATCCAAATAGTGAAAAAGTGAAAATTCATACTTTTTGTCAGAAATGTGACAAAGTCCCATTCTGAGTAGGGATTTGAAAAAATTTCAAATTTTTCACCCAAAAGGTGAAAAAAATCAAAATTTCATCTTTTTAGTCCCAAAAGTGAAAAAACAAATTTCAATATTTTTCTTCAAAAAGTGACAAAGTCCCATTCTGAGTGGGCACTTAGAAAAAATTTCAACTTTTTTTCATCCAAAAAGTGAAAAAATCCAAATTTCATCTTTTTTAGTCCCAAAAGTGAAAAAATCAAATTTCAATTTTTTTCTTCAAAAAAGTGACAAAGTCCCATTCTGAGTGGGCACTTAGAAAAAAAATCAACTTTTTTCATCCAAAAAGTGAAAAAATCCAAATTGAATACATTTCTTCAAAAAAGTCGCAAAATCCCACTCTGAATGGGGACGTAGAAAAAATTTCAACATTTATCGTCCAAAAAGTGAAAGCATCCAAATTTAATTTTCTTCTGCAAAGAAGTGATAAACTCCCATTCTGACAAGGGACATGGAAGTTCTTTTGACTTTTTACAAAAGTTGAATTTTTTTCTAAGTCCCATCTCATTATGAGATGGGACTTAGAAAAATATTCAACTTTTGTCTAAGTTGACATGTGTTCTGCTTCCCATGTCAGAATGGGACATTTCGACTTATTGGATGGAAAGATAAACTTTTTTGATCCAAATAGTGAAAAAGGGAAAATTCATAGTTTTTGTCAAAAATGTGACAAAGTCCCATTCTGAGTAGGGATTTGAAAAAATTTCACATTTTTCATCCAAAAGGTGAAAAAAATCCAAATTTCATCTTTTTAGTCCCAAAAGTGAAAAAACAAATTTCAATATATTTCTTCAAAAAAGTGACAAACTCCCATTCTGAGTGGACACTTAGAAAAAATTTCAACTTTTTTCATCCAAAAAGTGAAAAAATCAAAATTTCATCTTTTTTAGTCCCAAAAGTGAAAAAATAAAATTTCATTTTTTTTCTTCAAAAAAGTGACAAAGTCCCATTCTGAGTGGGCACTTTCTACTTTTTCATCCAAAAAGTGAAAAAATCCAAATTGAATAAATTTCTTCAAAAAAGGCGCAAAGTCCCACTCTGAATGAGACTTGGAAAACATTTCAACATTTATCGTCCAAAAAGGGAAAGCATCCAAATTTAATTTTCTTTTGCAAAGAAGTGATAAACTCCCATTCTGACAAGGGCCTTAGAAGTTCTTTTGACTTTTTACAAAAGTTGAATTTTTTTCTAAGTCCCATCTCATTATGAGATGGGACTTAGAAAAATATTCAACTTTTGTCTAAGTTGACATGTGTTCTGCTTCCCATGTCAGAATGGGACATTTCGACTTATTGGATGGAAAGATAAACTTTTTTTATCCAAATAGTGAAAAAGTGAAAATTCATACTTTTTGTCAGAAATGTGACAAAGTCCCATTCTGAGTAGGGATTTGAAAAAATTTCAAATTTTTCACCCAAAAGGTGAAAAAAATCAAAATTTCATCTTTTTAGTCCCAAAAGTGAAAAAACAAATTTCAATATTTTTCTTCAAAAAAGTGACAAAGTCCCATTCTGAGTGGGCACTTAGAAAAAATTTCAACTTTTTTTCATCCAAAAAGTGAAAAAATCCAAATTTAATCTTTTTTAGTCCCAAAAGTGAAAAAATCAAATTTCAATTTTTTTCTTCAAAAAAGTGACAAAGTCCCATTCTGAGTGGGCACTTAGAAAAAAAATCTACTTTTTTCATCCAAAAAGTGAAAAATCCAAATTTCATCTTTTTTAGTCCCAAAAGTGAAAATATCAAATTTCAATTTTTTTTTATTCAAAAAAGTGACAAAGTCCCATTCTGAGTGGGCACTTAGAATTTTTTTTGACTTTTTCATCCAAAAAGTGAAAAAATCCAAATTGAATACATTTCTTCAAAAAAGTCGCAAAGTCCCACTCTGAATGGGGACTTAGAAAAAATGTCAACATTTATCATCCAAAAAGGGAAAGCATCCAAATTTAATTTTCTTCTGCAAAGAAGTGATAAACTCCCATTCTGACAAGGGCCTTAGAAGTTCTTTTGACTTTTTACAAAAGTTGAATTTTTTTCTAAGTCCCATCTCATTATGAGATGGGACTTAGAAAAATATTCAACTTTTGTCTAAGTTGACATGTGTTCCGCTTCCCATGTCAGAATGGGACATTTCGACTTATTGGATGGAAAGATAAACTTTTTTGATCCAAATAGTGAAAAAGTGAAAATTCATAGTTTTTGTCAAAAATGTGACAAAGTCCCATTCTGAGTAGGGATTTGAAAAAATGTCACATTTTTCATCCAAAAGGTGAATACAATCCAAATGTCATCTTTTTAGTCCCAAAAGTGAAAAAAAAAAATTCAATATTTTTCTTCAAAAAAGTGACAAAGTCCCATTCTGAGTGGACACTTGGAAAAAAAATCAACTTTTTTCATCCAAAAAGTGAAAAAATCCAAATTTCATCTTTTTGAATCCCAAAAGTGAAAAAATCAAATTTCAATTTTTTTCTTCAAAAAAGTGACAAAGTCCCATTCTGAGTGGGCACTTAGAATTTTTTTTGACTTTTTCATCCAAAAAGTGAAAAAATCCAAATTGAATACATTTCATCAAAAAAGTCGCAAAGTCCCACTCTGAATGGGGACTTAGAAAAAATTTCAACATTTATCGTCCAAAAAGGGAAAGCATCCAAATTTAATTTTCTTTTGCAAAGAAGTGATAAACTCCCATTCTGACAAGGGCCTTAGAAGTTCTTTTGACTTTTTACAAAAGTTGAATTTTTTTCTAAGCCCCATCTCATTATGAGATGGGGCTTAGAAAAATATTCAACTTTTGTCTAAGTTGACATGTGTTCCGCTTCCCATGTCAGAATGGGACATTTCGACTTATTGGAGGGAAAGATAAACTTTTTTGATCCAAATAGTGAAAAAGTGAACATTCATAGTTTTTGTCAAAAATGTGACAAAGTTCCATTCTGAGTAGGGATTTGAAAGTATTTCACATTTTTCATCCAAAAGGTGAAAAAAATCCAAATTTCATCTTTTTAGTCCCAAAAGTGAAAAAACAAATTTCAATATTTTTCTTCAAAAAAGTGACAAAGTCCTATTCTGAGTGGACACTTAGAAAAAAAATTAACTTTTTTCATCCAAAAAGTGAAAAAATCCAAATTTCATCTTTTTAGTCCCAAAAGTGAAAAAATCAAATTTCAATTTTTTTTTATTCAAAAAAGTGACAAAGTCCCATTCTGAGTGGGCACTTAGAAAAAAATTCTACTTTTTCATCCAAAAAGTGAAAAAATCCAAATTGAATACATTTCTTCAAAAAAGTCGCAAAGTCCCACTCTGAATGGGGACTTAGAAAAAATGTCAACATTTATCATCCAAAAAGGGAAAGCATCCAAATTAATTTTCTTCTGCAAAGAAGTGATAAACTCCCATTCTGACAAGGGCCTTAGAAGTTCTTTTGACTTTTTACAAAAGTTGAATTTTTTTCTAAGTCCCATCTCATTATGAGATGGGACTTAGAAAAATATTCAACTTTTGTCTAAGTTGACATGTGTTCTGCTTCCCATGTCAGAATGGGACATTTCGACTTATTGGATGGAAAGATAAACTTTTTTGATCCAAATAGTGAAAAAGTGAAAATTCATACTTTTTGTCAGAAATGTGACAAAGTCCCATTCTGAGTAGGGATTTGAAAAAATTTCAAATTTTTCACCCAAAAGGTGAAAAAAATCAAAATTTCATCTTTTTAGTCCCAAAAGTGAAAAAACAAATTTCAATATTTTTCTTCAAAAAAGTGACAAAGTCCCATTCTGAGTGGGCACTTAGAAAAAATTTCAACTTTTTTTCATCCAAAAAGTGAAAAAATCCAAATTTCATCTTTTTTAGTCCCAAAAGTGAAAAAATCAAATTTCAATTTTTTTCTTCAAAAAAGTGACAAAGTCCCATTCTGAGTGGGCACTTAGAAAAAAAATCAACTTTTTTCATCCAAAAAGTGAAAAAATCCAAATTTCATCTTTTTTAGTCCCAAAAGTGAAAAAATCAAATTTCAATTTTTTTTTATTCAAAAAAGTGACAAAGTCCCATTCTGAGTGGGCACTTAGAAAAGAATTCTACTTTTTCATCCAAAAAGTGAAAAAATCCAAATTGAATACATTTCTTCAAAAAAGTCGCAAAGTCCCACTCTGAATGGGGACTTAGAAAAAATGTCAACATTTATCATCCAAAAAGGGAAAGCATCCAAATTTAATTTTCTTCTGCAAAGAAGTGATAAACTCCCATTCTGACAAGGGCCTTAGAAGTTCTTTTGACTTTTTACAAAAGTTGAATTTTTTTCTAAGTCCCATCTCATTATGAGATGGGACTTAGAAAAATATTCAACTTTTGTCTAAGTTGACATGTGTTCCGCTTCCCATGTCAGAATGGGACATTTCGACTTATTGGATGGAAAGATAAACTTTTTTGATCCAAATAGTGAAAAAGTGAAAATTCATAGTTTTTGTCAAAAATGTGACAAAGTCCCATTCTGAGTAGGGATTTGAAAAAATGTCACATTTTTCATCCAAAAGGTGAATACAATCCAAATGTCATCTTTTTAGTCCCAAAAGTGAAAAAAAAAATTCAATATTTTTCTTCAAAAAAGTGACAAAGTCCCATTCTGAGTGGACACTTGGAAAAAAAATCAACTTTTTTCATCCAAAAAGTGAAAAAATCCAAATTTCATCTTTTTTAATCCCAAAAGTGAAAAAATCAAATTTCAATTTTTTTCTTCAAAAAAGTGACAAAGTCCCATTCTGAGTGGGCACTTAGAATTTTTTTTTACTTTTTCATCCAAAAAGTGAAAAAATCCAAATTGAATACATTTCATCAAAAAAGTCGCAAAGTCCCACTCTGAATGGGGACTTAGAAAAAATGTCAACATTTATCGTCCAAAAAGGGAAAGCATCCAAATTTAATTTTCTTTTGCAAAGAAGTGATAAACTCCCATTCTGACAAGGGCCTTAGAAGTTCTTTTGACTTTTTACAAAAGTTGAATTTTTTTCTAAGTCCCATCTCATTATGAGATGGGGCTTAGAAAAATATTCAACTTTTGTCTAAGTTGACATGTGTTCCGCTTCCCATGTCAGAATGGGACATTTCGACTTATTGGAGGGAAAGATAAACTTTTTTGATCCAAATAGTGAAAAAGTGAACATTCATAGTTTTTGTCAAAAATGTGACAAAGTTCCATTCTGAGTAGGGATTTGAAAGTATTTCACATTTTCATCCAAAAGGTGAAAAAAATCCAAATTTCATCTTTTTAGTCCCAAAAGTGAAAAAACAAATTTCAATATTTTTCTTCAAAAAAGTGACAAAGTCCCATTCTGAGTGGACACTTAGAAAAAAAATTAACTTTTTTCATCCAAAAAGTGAAAAAATCCAAATTTCATCTTTTTTAGTCCCAAAAGTGAAAAAATCAAAATTCAATTTTTTTTTATTCAAAAAAGTGACAAAGTCCCATTCTGAGTGGGCACTTAGAAAAAAATTCTACTTTTTCATCCAAAAAGTGAAAAAATCCAAATTGAATACATTTCTTCAAAAAAGTCGCAAAGTCCCACTCTGAATGGGGACTTAGAAAAAATTTCAACATTTATCGTCCAAAAAGTGAAAGCATCCAAATTTAATTTTCTTCTGCAAAGAAGTGATAAACTCCCATTCTGACAAGGGACATGGAAGTTCTTTTGACTTTTTACAAAAGTTGAATTTTTTTCTAAGTCCCATCTCATTATGAGATGGGACTTAGAAAAATATTCAACTTTTGTCTAAGTTGACATGTGTTCTGCTTCCCATGTCAGAATGGGACATTTCGACTTATTGGATGGAAAGATAAACTTTTTTGATCCAAATAGTGAAAAAGGGAAAATTCATAGTTTTTGTCAAAAATGTGACAAAGTCCCATTCTGAGTAGGGATTTGAAAAAATTTCACATTTTTCATCCAAAAGGTGAAAAAAATCCAAATTTCATCTTTTAGTCCCAAAAGTGAAAAAACAAATTTCAATATTTTTCTTCAAAAAAGTGACAAACTCCCATTCTGAGTGGACACTTAGAAAAAATTTCAACTTTTTTCATCCAAAAAGTGAAAAAATCAAAATTTCATCTTTTTTAGTCCCAAAAGTGAAAAAATAAAATTTCATTTTTTTTCTTCAAAAAAGTGACAAAGTCCCATTCTGAGTGGGCACTTTCTACTTTTTCATCCAAAAAGTGAAAAAATCCAAATTGAATAAATTTCTTCAAAAAAGTCGCAAACTCCCACTCTGAATGAGACTTGGAAAACATTTCAACATTTATCGTCCAAAAAGGGAAAGCATCCAAATTTAATTTTCTTTTGCAAAGAAGTGATAAACTCCCATTCTGACAAGGGCCTTAGAAGTTCTTTTGACTTTTTACAAAAGTTGAATTTTTTTCTAAGTCCCATCTCATTATGAGATGGGACTTAGAAAAATATTCAACTTTTGCCTAAGTTGACATGTGTTCTGCTTCCCATGTCAGAATGGGACATTTCGACTTATTGGATGGAAAGATAAACTTTTTTTATCCAAATAGTGAAAAAGTGAAAATTCATACTTTTTGTCAGAAATGTGACAAAGTCCCATTCTGAGTAGGGATTTGAAAAAATTTCAAATTTTTCACCCAAAAGGTGAAAAAAATCAAAATTTCATCTTTTTAGTCCCAAAAGTGAAAAAACAAATTTCAATATTTTTCTTCAAAAAAGTGACAAAGTCCCATTCTGAGTGGGCACTTAGAAAAATTTCAACTTTTTTTCATCCAAAAAGTGAAAAAATCCAAATTTCATCTTTTTTAGTCCCAAAAGTGAAAAAATCAAATTTCAATTTTTTTCTTCAAAAAAGTGACAAAGTCCCATTCTGAGTGGGCACTTAGAAAAAAAATCAACTTTTTTCATCCAAAAAGTGAAAAAATCCAAATTTCATCTTTTTTAGTCCCAAAAGTGAAAAAATCAAATTTCAATTTTTTTTTATTCAAAAAAGTGACAAAGTCCCATTCTGAGTGGGCACTTAGAAAAAAATTCTACTTTTTCATCCAAAAAGTGAAAAAATCCAAATTGAATACATTTCTTCAAAAAAGTCGCAAAGTCCCACTCTGAATGGGGACTTAGAAAAAATTTCAACATTTATCGTCCGAAAAGGGAAAGCATCCAAATTTAATTTTCTTTTGCAAAGAAGTGATAAACTCCCATTCTGACAAGGGCCTTAGAAGTTCTTTTGACTTTTTACAAAAGTTGAATTTTTTTCTAAGTCCCATCTCATTATGAGATGGGGCTTAGAAAAATATTCAACTTTTGTCTAAGTTGACATGTGTTCCGCTTCCCATGTCAGAATGGGACATTTCGACTTATTGGAGGGAAAGATAAACTTTTTTGATCCAAATAGTGAAAAAGTGAACATTCATAGTTTTTGTCAAAAATGTGACAAAGTTCCATTCTGAGTAGGGATTTGAAAGTATTTCACATTTTTCATCCAAAAGGTGAAAAAAATCCAAATTTCATCTTTTTAGTCCCAAAAGTGAAAAAACAAATTTCAATATTTTTCTTCAAAAAAGTGACAAAGTCCCATTCTGAGTGGACACTTAGAAAAAAATTTAACTTTTTTCATCCAAAAAGTGAAAAAATCCAAATTTCATCTTTTTTAGTCCCAAAAGTGAAAAAATCAAAATTCAATTTTTTTTTATTCAAAAAAGTGACAAAGTCCCATTCTGAGTGGGCACTTAGAAAAAAATTCTACTTTTTCATCCAAAAAGTGAAAAAATCCAAATTGAATACATTTCTTCAAAAAAGTCGCAAAGTCCCACTCTGAATGGGGACTTAGAAAAAATTTCAACATTTATCGTCCAAAAAGTGAAAGCATCCAAATTTAATTTTCTTCTGCAAAGAAGTGATAAACTCCCATTCTGACAAGGGACATGGAAGTTCTTTTGACTTTTTACAAAAGTTGAATTTTTTTCTAAGTCCCATCTCATTATGAGATGGGACTTAGAAAAATATTCAACTTTTGTCTAAGTTGACATGTGTTCTGCTTCCCATGTCAGAATGGGACATTTCGACTTATTGGATGGAAAGATAAACTTTTTTGATCCAAATAGTGAAAAAGGGAAAATTCATAGTTTTTGTCAAAAATGTGACAAAGTCCCATTCTGAGTAGGGATTTGAAAAAATTTCACATTTTTCATCCAAAAGGTGAAAAAAATCCAAATTTCATCTTTTTAGTCCCAAAAGTGAAAAAACAAATTTCAATATTTTTCTTCAAAAAAGTGACAAACTCCCATTCTGAGTGGACACTTAGAAAAAATTTCAACTTTTTTCATCCAAAAAGTGAAAAAATCAAAATTTCATCTTTTTTAGTCCCAAAAGTGAAAAAATAAAATTTCATTTTTTTTCTTCAAAAAAGTGACAAAGTCCCATTCTGAGTGGGCACTTTCTACTTTTTCATCCAAAAAGTGAAAAAATCCAAATTGAATAAATTTCTTCAAAAAAGTCGCAAAGTCCCACTCTGAATGAGACTTGGAAAACATTTCAACATTTATCGTCCAAAAAGGGAAAGCATCCAAATTTAATTTTCTTTTGCAAAGAAGTGATAAACTCCCATTCTGACAAGGGCCTTAGAAGTTCTTTTGACTTTTTACAAAAGTTGAATTTTTTTCTAAGTCCCATCTCATTATGAGATGGGACTTAGAAAAATATTCAACTTTTGCCTAAGTTGACATGTGTTCTGCTTCCCATGTCAGAATGGGACATTTCGACTTATTGGATGGAAAGATAAACTTTTTTTATCCAAATAGTGAAAAAGTGAAAATTCATACTTTTTGTCAGAAATGTGACAAAGTCCCATTCTGAGTAGGGATTTGAAAAAATTTCAAATTTTTCACCCAAAAGGTGAAAAAAATCAAAATTTCATCTTTTTAGTCCCAAAAGTGAAAAAACAAATTTCAATATTTTTCTTCAAAAAAGTGACAAAGTCCCATTCTGAGTGGGCACTTAGAAAAAATTTCAACTTTTTTTCATCCAAAAAGTGAAAAAATCCAAATTTCATCTTTTTTAGTCCCAAAAGTGAAAAAAACAAATTTCAATTTTTTTCTTCAAAAAAGTGACAAAGTCCCATTCTGAGTGGGCACTTAGAAAAAAAATCAACTTTTTTCATCCAAAAAGTGAAAAAATCCAAATTGAATACATTTCTTCAAAAAAGTCGCAAAGTCCCACTCTGAATGGGGACTTAGAAAAAATTTCAACATTTATCGTCCAAAAAGTGAAAGCATCCAAATTTAATTTTCTTCTGCAAAGAAGTGATAAACTCCCATTCTGACAAGGGACATGGAAGTTCTTTTGACTTTTTACAAAAGTTGATTTTTTTTCTAAGTCCCATCTCATTATGAGATGGGACTTAGAAAAATATTCAACTTTTGTCTAAGTTGACATGTGTTCTGCTTCCCATGTCAGAATGGGACATTTCGACTTATTGGATGGAAAGATAAACTTTTTTGATCCAAATAGTGAAAAAGGGAAAATTCATAGTTTTTGTCAAAAATGTGACAAAGTCCCATTCTGAGTAGGGATTTGAAAAAATTTCACATTTTTCATCCAAAAGGTGAAAAAAATCCAAATTTCATCTTTTTAGTCCCAAAAGTGAAAAAACAAATTTCAATATTTTTCTTCAAAAAAGTGACAAACTCCCATTCTGAGTGGACACTTAGAAAAAATTTCAACTTTTTTCATCCAAAAAGTGAAAAAATCAAAATTTCATCTTTTTTAGTCCCAAAAGTGAAAAAATAAAATTTCATTTTTTTTCTTCAAAAAAGTGACAAAGTCCCATTCTGAGTGGGCACTTTCTACTTTTTCATCCAAAAAGTGAAAAAATCCAAATTGAATAAATTTCTTCAAAAAAGTCGCAAAGTCCCACTCTGAATGAGACTTGGAAAACATTTCAACATTTATCGTCCAAAAAGGGAAAGCATCCAAATTTAATTTTCTTTTGCAAAGAAGTGATAAACTCCCATTCTGACAAGGGCCTTAGAAGTTCTTTTGACTTTTTACAAAAGTTGAATTTTTTTCTAAGTCCCATCTCATTATGAGATGGGACTTAGAAAAATATTCAACTTTTGTCTAAGTTGACATGTGTTCTGCTTCCCATGTCAGAATGGGACATTTCGACTTATTGGATGGAAAGATAAACTTTTTTGATCCAAATAGTGAAAAAGTGAAAATTCATACTTTTTGTCAGAAATGTGACAAAGTCCCATTCTGAGTAGGGATTTGAAAAAATTTCAAATTTTTCACCCAAAAGGTGAAAAAAATCAAAATTTCATCTTTTTAGTCCCAAAAGTGAAAAAACAAATTTCAATATTTTTCTTCAAAAAAGTGACAAAGTCCCATTCTGAGTGGGCACTTAGAAAAAATTTCAACTTTTTTTCATCCAAAAAGTGAAAAAATCCAAATTTCATCTTTTTTAGTCCCAAAAGTGAAAAAATCAAATTTCAATTTTTTTCTTCAAAAAAGTGACAAAGTCCCATTCTGAGTGGGCACTTAGAAAAAAAATCAACTTTTTTCATCCAAAAAGTGAAAAAATCCAAATTTCATCTTTTTTAGTCCCAAAAGTGAAAAAATCAAATTTCAATTTTTTTTTATTCAAAAAAGTGACAAAGTCCCATTCTGAGTGGGCACTTAGAAAAAAATTCTACTTTTTCATCCAAAAAGTGAAAAAATCCAAATTGAATAAATTTCTTCAAAAAAGTCGCAAAGTCCCACTCTGAATGGGGACTTAGAAAAAATGTCAACATTTATCATCCAAAAAGGGAAAGCATCCAAATTTAATTTTCTTCTGCAAAGAAGTGATAAACTCCCATTCTGACAAGGGCCTTAGAAGTTCTTTTGACTTTTTACAAAAGTTGAATTTTTTTCTAAGTCCCATCTCATTATGAGATGGGACTTAGAAAAATATTCAACTTTTGTCTAAGTTGACATGTGTTCCGCTTCCCATGTCAGAATGGGACATTTCGACTTATTGGATGGAAAGATAAACTTTTTTGATCCAAATAGTGAAAAAGTGAAAATTCATAGTTTTTGTCAAAAATGTGACAAAGTCCCATTCTGAGTAGGGATTTGAAAAAATGTCACATTTTTCATCCAAAAGGTGAATACAATCCAAATGTCATCTTTTTAGTCCCAAAAGTGAAAAAAAAAAATTCAATATTTTTCTTCAAAAAAGTGACAAAGTCCCATTCTGAGTGGACACTTGGAAAAAAAATCAACTTTTTTCATCCAAAAAGTGAAAAAATCCAAATTTCATCTTTTTTAATCCCAAAAGTGAAAAAATCAAATTTCAATTTTTTTCTTCAAAAAAGTGACAAAGTCCCATTCTGAGTGGGCACTTAGAATTTTTTTTGACTTTTTCATCCAAAAAGTGAAAAAATCCAAATTGAATACATTTCATCAAAAAAGTCGCAAAGTCCCACTCTGAATGGGGACTTAGAAAAAATTTCAACATTTATCGTCCAAAAAGGGAAAGCATCCAAATTTAATTTTCTTTTGCAAAGAAGTGATAAACTCCCATTCTGACAAGGGCCTTAGAAGTTCTTTTGACTTTTTACAAAAGTTGAATTTTTTTCTAAGTCCCATCTCATTATGAGATGGGGCTTAGAAAAATATTCAACTTTTGTCTAAGTTGACATGTGTTCCGCTTCCCATGTCAGAATGGGACATTTCGACTTATTGGAGGGAAAGATAAACTTTTTTGATCCAAATAGTGAAAAAGTGAACATTCATAGTTTTTGTCAAAAATGTGACAAAGTTCCATTCTGAGTAGGGATTTGAAAGTATTTCACATTTTTCATCCAAAAGGTGAAAAAAATCCAAATTTCATCTTTTTAGTCCCAAAAGTGAAAAAACAAATTTCAATATTTTTCTTCAAAAAAGTGACAAAGTCCCATTCTGAGTGGACACTTAGAAAAAAAATTAACTTTTTTCATCCAAAAAGTGAAAAAATCCAAATTTCATCTTTTTTAGTCCCAAAAGTGAAAAAATCAAAATTCAATTTTTTTTTATTCAAAAAAGTGACAAAGTCCCATTCTGAGTGGGCACTTAGAAAAAAATTCTACTTTTTCATCCAAAAAGTGAAAAAATCCAAATTGAATACATTTCTTCAAAAAAGTCGCAAAGTCCCACTCTGAATGGGGACTTAGAAAAAATGTCAACATTTATCATCCAAAAAGGGAAAGCATCCAAATTTAATTTTCTTCTGCAAAGAAGTGATAAACTCCCATTCTGACAAGGGCCTTAGAAGTTCTTTTGACTTTTTACAAAAGTTGAATTTTTTTCTAAGTCCCATCTCATTATGAGATGGGACTTAGAAAAATATTCAACTTTTGTCCAAGTTGACATGTGTTCCGCTTCCCATGTCAGAATGGGACATTTCGACTTATTGGATGGAAAGATAAACTTTTTTGATCCAAATAGTGAAAAAGTGAAAATTCATAGTTTTTGTCAGAAATGTGACAAAGTCCCATTCTGAGTAGGGATTTGAAAACATTTCACATTTTTCATCCAAAAGGTGAAAAAAATCCAAATTTAATCTTTTTAGTCCCAAAAGTGAAAAAACAAATTTCAATATTTTTCTTCAAAAAAGTGACAAAGTCCCATTCTGAGTGGACACTTAGAATAAAAATCAACTTTTTTCATCCAAAAAGTGAAAAAATCCAAATTTCATCTTTTTTAGTCCCAAAAGTGAAAAAATCAAATTTCAATTTTTTTTTTATTCAAAAAAGTGACAAAGTCCCATTCTGAGTGGGCACTTAGAAAAATATTCTACTTTTTCATCCAAAAAGTGAAAAAATCCAAATTGAATACATTTCTTCAAAAAAGTCGCAAAGTCCCACTCTGAATGGGGACTTAGAAAAAATGTCAACATTTATCATCCAAAAAGGGAAAGCATCCAAATTTAATTTTCTTCTGCAAAGAAGTGATAAACTCCCATTCTGACAAGGGCCTTAGAAGTTCTTTTGACTTTTTACAAAAGTTGAATTTTTTTCTAAGTCCCATCTCATTATGAGATGGGACTTAGAAAAATATTCAACTTTTGTCTAAGTTGACATGTGTTCCGCTTCCCATGTCAGAATGGGACATTTCGACTTATTGGATGGAAAGATAAACTTTTTTGATCCAAATAGTGAAAAAGTGAAAATTCATAGTTTTTGTCAAAAATGTGACAAAGTCCCATTCTGAGTAGGGATTTGAAAAAATGTCAAATTTTTCATCCAAAAGGTGAATACAATCCAAATGTCATCTTTTTAGTCCCAAAAGTGAAAAAAAAAAAATCAATATTTTTCTTCAAAAAAGTGACAAAGTCCCATTCTGAGTGGACACTTGGAAAAAAAATCAACTTTTTTCATCCAAAAAGTGAAAAAATCCAAATTTCATTTTTTTTAATCCCAAAAGTGAAAAAATCTAATTTCAATTTTTTTCTTCAAAAAAGTGACAAAGTCCCATTCTGAGTGGGCACTTAGAATTTTTTTTGACTTTTTCATCCAAAAAGTGAAAAAATCCAAATTGAATACATTTCATAAAAAACGTCGCAAAGGCCCACTCTGAATGGGGACTTAGAAATTTTTTTAACATTTATCGTCCAAAAAGGGAAAGCATCCAAATTTAATTTTCTTCTGCAAAGAAGTGATAAACTCCCATTCTGACAAGGGACATGGAAGTTCTTTTGACTTTTTACAAAAGTTGAATTTTTTTCTAAATCCCATCTCATTATGAGATGGGACTTAGAAAAATATTCAACTTTTGTCTAAGTTGACATGTGTTCCGCTTCCCATGTCAGAATGGGACATTTCAACTTATTGGATGGAAAGATAAACTTTTTTAATCCAAATAGTGAAAAAGTGAAAATTCATAGTTTTTGTCAGAAATGTGACAAAGTCCCATTCTGAGTAGGGATTTGAAAACATTTCACATTTTTCATGCAAAAGGTGAAAAAAATCCAAATGTCATCTTTTTAGTCCCAAAAGTGAAAAAACAAATTTCAATATTTTTCTTCAAAAAAGTGACAAAGTCCCATTCTGAGTGGACACTTAGAAAAAAAATCAACTTTTTTCATCCAAAAAGTGAAAAAATCCAAATTTCATCTTTTTTAGTCCCAAAAGTGAAAAAATCAAATTTCAATTTTTTTTTATTCAAAAAAGTGACAAAGTCCCATTCTGAGTGGGCACTTAGAAAAAATTTCTACTTTTTCATCCAAAAAGTGAAAAAATCCAAATTGAATACATTTCTTCAAAAAAGTCGCAAAGTCCCACTCTGAATGGGGACTTAGAAAAAATGTCAACATTTATCATCCAAAAAGGGAAAGCATTCAAATTTAATTTTCTTCTGCAAAGAAGTGATAAACTCCCATTCTGACAAGGGACATGGAAGTTCTTTTGACTTTTTACAAAAGTTGAATTTTTTTCTAAGTCCCATCTCATTATGAGATGGGACTTAGAAAAATATTCAACTTTTGTCTAAGTTGACATGTGTTCTGCTTCCCATGTCAGAATGGGACATTTCGACTTATTGGATGGAAAGATAAACTTTTTTGATCCAAATAGTGAAAAAGTGAAAATTCATAGTTTTTGTCAAAAATGTGACAAAGTCCCATTCTGAGTAGGGATTTGAAAAAATTTCACATTTTTCATCCAAAAGGTGAAAAAAATCCAAATTTCATCTTTTTAGTCCCAAAAGTGAAAAAACAAATTTCAATATTTTTCTTCAAAAAAGTGACAAACTCCCATTCTGAGTGGACACTTAGAAAAAATTTCAACTTTTTTCATCCAAAAAGTGAAAAAATCAAAATTTCATCTTTTTTAGTCCCAAAAGTGAAAAAATAAAATTTCATTTTTTTTCTTCAAAAAAGTGACAAAGTCCCATTCTGAGTGGGCACTTTCTACTTTTTCATCCAAAAAGTGAAAAAATCCAAATTGAATAAATTTCTTCAAAAAAGTCGCAAAGTCCCACTCTGAATGAGAATGGAAAACATTTCAACATTTATCGTCCAAAAAGGGAAAGCATCCAAATTTAATTTTCTTTTGCAAAGAAGTGATAAACTCCCATTCTGACAAGGGCCTTAGAAGTTCTTTTGACTTTTTACAAAAGTTGAATTTTTTTCTAAGTCCCATCTCATTATGAGATGGGACTTAGAAAAATATTCAACTTCTGTCTAAGTTGACATGTGTTCTGCTTCCCATGTCAGAATGGGACATTTCGACTTATTGGATGGAAAGATAAACTTTTTTGATCCAAATAGTGAAAAAGTGAAAATTCATACTTTTTGTCAGAAATGTGACAAAGTCCCATTCTGAGTAGGGATTTGAAAAAATTTCAAATTTTTCACCCAAAAGGTGAAAAAAAATCAAAATTTCATCTTTTTAGTCCCAAAAGTGAAAAAACAAATTTCAATATTTTTCTTCAAAAAAGTGACAAAGTCCCATTCTGAGTGGGCACTTAGAAAAAAATTTCAACTTTTTTTCATCCAAAAAGTGAAAAAATCCAAATTTCATCTTTTTTAGTCCCAAAAGTGAAAAAATCAAATTTCAATTTTTTTCTTCAAAAAAGTGACAAAGTCCCATTCTGAGTGGGCACTTAGAAAAAAAATCAACTTTTTTCATCCAAAAAGTGAAAAAATCCAAATTTCATCTTTTTTAGTCCCAAAAGTGAAAAAATCAAATTTCAATTTTTTTTTATTCAAAAAAGTGACAAAGTCCCATTCTGAGTGGGCACTTAGAAAAAAATTCTACTTTTTCATCCAAAAAGTGAAAAAATCCAAATTGAATACATTTCTTCAAAAAAGTCGCAAAGTCCCACTCTGAATGGGGACTTAGAAAAAATGTCAACATTTATCATCCAAAAAGGGAAAGCATCCAAATTTAATTTTCTTCTGCAAAGAAGTGATAAACTCCCATTCTGACAAGGGCCTTAGAAGTTCTTTTGACTTTTTACAAAAGTTGAATTTTTTTCTAAGTCCCATCTCATTATGAGATGGGACTTAGAAAAATATTCAACTTTTGTCTAAGTTGACATGTGTTCCGCTTCCCATGTCAGAATGGGACATTTCGACTTATTGGATGGAAAGATAAACTTTTTTGATCCAAATAGTGAAAAAGTGAAAATTCATAGTTTTTGTCAAAAATGTGACAAAGTCCCATTCTGAGTAGGGATTTGAAAAAATGTCACATTTTTCATCCAAAAGGTGAATACAATCCAAATGTCATCTTTTTAGTCCCAAAAGTGAAAAAAAAAAATTCAATATTTTTCTTCAAAAAAGTGACAAAGTCCCATTCTGAGTGGACACTTGGAAAAAAAATCAACTTTTTTCATCCAAAAAGTGAAAAAATCCAAATTTCATCTTTTTTAATCCCAAAAGTGAAAAAATCAAATTTCAATTTTTTTCTTCAAAAAAGTGACAAAGTCCCATTCTGAGTGGGCACTTAGAATTTTTTTTGACTTTTTCATCCAAAAAGTGAAAAAATCCAAATTGAATACATTTCATCAAAAAAGTCGCAAAGTCCCACTCTGAATGGGGACTTAGAAAAAATTTCAACATTTATCGTCCAAAAAGGGAAAGCATCCAAATTTAATTTTCTTTTGCAAAGAAGTGATAAACTCCCATTCTGACAAGGGCCTTAGAAGTTCTTTTGACTTTTTACAAAAGTTGAATTTTTTTCTAAGTCCCATCTCATTATGAGATGGGGCTTAGAAAAATATTCAACTTTTGTCTAAGTTGACATGTGTTCCGCTTCCCATGTCAGAATGGGACATTTCGACTTATTGGAGGGAAAGATAAACTTTTTTGATCCAAATAGTGAAAAAGTGAACATTCATAGTTTTTGTCAAAAATGTGACAAAGTTCCATTCTGAGTAGGGATTTGAAAGTATTTCACATTTTTCATCCAAAAGGTGAAAAAAATCCAAATTTCATCTTTTTAGTCCCAAAAGTGAAAAAACAAATTTCAATATTTTTCTTCAAAAAAGTGACAAAGTCCCATTCTGAGTGGGCACTTAGAAAAAAAATCTACTTTTTTCATCCAAAAAGTGAAAAAATCCAAATTTCATCTTTTTTAGTCCCAAAAGTGAAAAAATCAAATTCAATTTTTTATTATTCAAAAAAGTGACAAAGTCCCATTCTGAGTGGGCACTTAGAAAAAAATTCTACTTTTTCATCCAAAAAGTGAAAAAATCCAAATTGAATACATTTCTTCAAAAAAGTCGCAAAGTCCCACTCTGAATGGGGACTTAGAAAAAATGTCAACATTTATCATCCAAAAAGGGAAAGCATCCAAATTTAATTTTCTTCTGCAAAGAAGTGATAAACTCCCATTCTGACAAGGGCCTTAGAAGTTCTTTTGACTTTTTACAAAAGTTGAATTTTTTTCTAAGTCCCATCTCATTATGAGATGGGACTTAGAAAAATATTCAACTTTTGTCCAAGTTGACATGTGTTCCGCTTCCCATGTCAGAATGGGACATTTCGACTTATTGGATGGAAAGATAAACTTTTTTGATCCAAATAGTGAAAAAGTGAAAATTCATAGTTTTTGTCAGAAATGTGACAAAGTCCCATTCTGAGTAGGGATTTGAAAACATTTCACATTTTTCATCCAAAAGGTGAAAAAAATCCAAATTTCATCTTTTTAGTCCCAAAAGTGAAAAAACAAATTTCAATATTTTTCTTCAAAAAAGTGACAAAGTCCCATTCTGAGTGGACACTTAGAAAAAAAATCAACTTTTTTCATCCAAAAAGTGAAAAAATCCAAATTTCATCTTTTTTAGTCCCAAAAGTGAAAAAATCAAATTTCAATTTTTTTTTTATTCAAAAAAGTGACAAAGTCCCATTCTGAGTGGGCACTTAGAAAAATATTCTACTTTTTCATCCAAAAAGTGAAAAAATCCAAATTGAATACATTTCTTCAAAAAAGTCGCAAAGTCCCACTCTGAATGGGGACTTAGAAAAAATGTCAACATTTATCATCCAAAAAGGGAAAGCATCCAAATTTAATTTTCTTCTGCAAAGAAGTGATAAACTCCCATTCTGACAAGGGCCTTAGAAGTTCTTTTGACTTTTTACAAAAGTTGAATTTTTTTCTAAGTCCCATCTCATTATGAGATGGGACTTAGAAAAATATTCAACTTTTGTCCAAGTTGACATGTGTTCCGCTTCCCATGTCAGAATGGGACATTTCGACTTATTGGATGGAAAGATAAACTTTTTTGATCCAAATAGTGAAAAAGTGAAAATTCATAGTTTTTGTCAGAAATGTGACAAAGTCCCATTCTGAGTAGGGATTTGAAAACATTTCACATTTTTCATCCAAAAGGTGAAAAAAATCCAAATTTCATCTTTTTAGTCCCAAAAGTGAAAAAACAAATTTCAATATTTTTCTTCAAAAAAGTGACAAAGTCCCATTCTGAGTGGACACTTAGAAAAAAAATCAACTTTTTTCATCCAAAAAGTGAAAAAATCCAAATTTCATCTTTTTTAGTCCCAAAAGTGAAAAAATCAAATTTCAATTTTTTTTTTATTCAAAAAAGTGACAAAGTCCCATTCTGAGTGGGCACTTAGAAAAATATTCTACTTTTTCATCCAAAAAGTGAAAAAATCCAAATTGAATACATTTCTTCAAAAAAGTCGCAAAGTCCCACTCTGAATGGGGACTTAGAAAAAATGTCAACATTTATCATCCAAAAAGGGAAAGCATCCAAATTTAATTTTCTTCTGCAAAGAAGTGATAAACTCCCATTCTGACAAGGGCCTTAGAAGTTCTTTTGACTTTTTACAAAAGTTGAATTTTTTTCTAAGTCCCATCTCATTATGAGATGGGACTTAGAAAAATATTCAACTTTTGTCCAAGTTGACATGTGTTCCGCTTCCCATGTCAGAATGGGACATTTCGACTTATTGGATGGAAAGATAAACTTTTTTGATCCAAATAGTGAAAAAGTGAAAATTCATAGTTTTTGTCAGAAATGTGACAAAGTCCCATTCTGAGTAGGGATTTGAAAACATTTCACATTTATCATCCAAAAGGTGAAAAAAATCCAAATTTAATCTTTTTAGTCCCAAAAGTGAAAAAACAAATTTCAATATATTTCTTCAAAAAAGTGACAAAGTCCCATTCTGAGTGGACACTTAGAAAAAAAATCAACTTTTTTCATCCAAAAAGTGAAAAAATCAAAATTTCATCTTTTTTAGTCCCAAAAGTGAAAAAATCAAATTTCAATTTTTTTTTTCTTCAAAAAAGTGACAAAGTCCCATTCTGAGTGGGCACTTAGAAAAATATTCTACTTTTTCATCCAAAAAGTGAAAAAATCCAAATTGAATACATTTCTTCAAAAAAGTCGCAAAGTCCCACTCTGAATGGGGACTTAGAAAAAATGTCAACATTTATCATCCAAAAAGGGAAAGCATCCAAATTTAATTTTCTTCTGCAAAGAAGTGATAAACTCCCATTCTGACAAGGGCCTTAGAAGTTCTTTTGACTTTTTACAAAAGTTGAATTTTTTTCTAAGTCCCATCTCATTATGAGATGGGACTTAGAAAAATATTCAACTTTTGTCTAAGTTGACATGTGTTCCGCTTCCCATGTCAGAATGGGACATTTCGACTTATTGGATGGAAAGATAAACTTTTTTGATCCAAATAGTGAAAAAGTGAAAATTCATAGTTTTTGTCAAAAATGTGACAAAGTCCCATTCTGAGTAGGGATTTGAAAAAATGCCAAATTTTTCATCCAAAAGGTGAATACAATCCAAATGTCATCTTTTTAGTCCCAAAAGTGAAAAAAAAAAATCAATATTTTTCTTCAAAAAAGTGACAAAGTCCCATTCTGAGTGGACACTTGGAAAAAAAATCAACTTTTTTCATCCAAAAAGTGAAAAAATCCTAATTTCATTTTTTTTAATCCCAAAAGTGAAAAAATCTAATTTCAATTTTTTTCTTCAAAAAAGTGACAAAGTCCCATTCTGAGTGGGCACTTAGAATTTTTTTTGACTTTTTCATCCAAAAAGTGAAAAAATCCAAATTGAATACATTTCATCAAAAACATCGCAAAGGCCCACTCTGAATGGGGACTTAGAAATTTTTTTAACATTTATCGTCCAAAAAGGGAAAGCATCCAAATTTAATTTTCTTCTGCAAAGAAGTGATAAACTCCCATTCTGACAAGGGACATGGAAGTTCTTTTGACTTTTTACAAAAGTTGAATTTTTTTCTAAATCCCATCTCATTATGAGATGGGACTTAGAAAAATATTCAACTTTTGTCTAAGTTGACATGTGTTCCGCTTCCCATGACAGAATGGGACATTTCAACTTATTGGATGGAAAGATAAACTTTTTTAATCCAAATAGTGAAAAAGTGAAAATTCATAGTTTTTGTCAGAAATGTGACAAAGTCCCATTCTGAGTAGGGATTTGAAAACATTTCACATTTTTCATGCAAAAGGTGAAAAAAATCCAAATGTCATCTTTTTAGTCCCAAAAGTGAAAAAACTAATTTCAATATTTTTCTTCAAAAAAGTGACAAAGTCCCATTCTGAGTGGACACTTAGAAAAAAAATCAACTTTTTTCATCCAAAAAGTGAAAAAAATCCAAATTTCATCTTTTTTAGTCCCAAAAGTGAAAAAATCAAATTTCAATTTTTTTTTATTCAAAAAAGTGACAAAGTCCCATTCTGAGTGGGTACTTAGAAAAAAATTCTACTTTTTCATCCAAAAAGTGAAAAAATCCAAATTGAATACATTTCTTCAAAAAAGTCGCAAAGTCCCACTCTGAATGGGGACTTAGAAAAAATGTCAACATTTATCATCCAAAAAGGGAAAGCATCCAAATTTAATTTTCTTCTGCAAAGAAGTGATAAACTCCCATTCTGACAAGGGCCTTAGAAGTTCTTTTGACTTTTTACAAAAGTTGAATTTTTTTCTAAGTCCCATCTCATTATGAGATGGGACTTAGAAAAATATTCAACTTTTGTCCAAGTTGACATGTGTTCCGCTTCCCATGTCAGAATGGGACATTTCGACTTATTGGATGGAAAGATAAACTTTTTTGATCCAAATAGTGAAAAAGTGAAAATTCATAGTTTTTGTCAGAAATGTGACAAAGTCCCATTCGGAGTAGGGATTTGAAAACATTTCACATTTTTCATCCAAAAGGTGAAAAAAATCCAAATTTCATCTTTTTAGTCCCAAAAGTGAAAAAACAAATTTCAATATTTTTCTTCAAAAAAGTGACAAAGTCCCATTCTGAGTGGACACTTAGAAAAAAAATCAACTTTTTTCATCCAAAAAGTGAAAAAATCCAAATTTCATCTTTTTTAGTCCCAAAAGTGAAAAAATCAAATTTCAATTTTTTTTTTATTCAAAAAAGTGACAAAGTCCCATTCTGAGTGGGCACTTAGAAAAATATTCTACTTTTTCATCCAAAAAGTGAAAAAATCCAAATTGAATACATTTCTTCAAAAAAGTCGCAAAGTCCCACTCTGAATGGGGACTTAGAAAAAATGTCAACATTTATCATCCAAAAAGGGAAAGCATCCAAATTTAATTTTCTTCTGCAAAGAAGTGATAAACTCCCATTCAAGGGCCTTAGAAGTTCTTTTGACTTTTTACAAAAGTTGAATTTTTTTCTAAGTCCCATCTCATTATGAGATGGGACTTAGAAAAATATTCAACTTTTGTCCAAGTTGACATGTGTTCCGCTTCCCATGTCAGAATGGGACATTTCGACTTATTGGATGGAAAGATAAACTTTTTTGATCCAAATAGTGAAAAAGTGAAAATTCATAGTTTTTGTCAGAAATGTGACAAAGTCCCATTCTGAGTAGGGATTTGAAAACATTTCACATTTATCATCCAAAAGGTGAAAAAAATCCAAATTTAATCTTTTTAGTCCCCAAAAGTGAAACAACAAATTTCAATATATTTCTTCAAAAAAGTGACAAAGTCCCATTCTGAGTGGACACTTAGAAAAAAAATCAACTTTTTTCATCCAAAAAGTGAAAAAATCAAAATTTCATCTTTTTTAGTCCCAAAAGTGAAAAAATCAAATTTCAATTTTTTTTTTCTTCAAAAAAGTGACAAAGTCCCATTCTGAGTGGGCACTTAGAAAAATATTCTACTTTTTCATCCAAAAAGTGAAAAAATCCAAATTGAATACATTTCTTCAAAAAAGTCGCAAAGTCCCACTCTGAATGGGGACTTAGAAAAAATGTCAACATTTATCATCCAAAAAGGGAAAGCATCCAAATTTAATTTTCTTCTGCAAAGAAGTGATAAACTCCCATTCTGACAAGGGCCTTAGAAGTTCTTTTGACTTTTTACAAAAGTTGAATTTTTTTCTAAGTCCCATCTCATTATGAGATGGGACTTAGAAAAATATTCAACTTTTGTCTAAGTTGACATGTGTTCCGCTTCCCATGTCAGAATGGGACATTTCGACTTATTGGATGGAAAGATAAACTTTTTTGATCCAAATAGTGAAAAAGTGAAAATTCATAGTTTTTGTCAAAAATGTGACAAAGTCCCATTCTGAGTAGGGATTTGAAAAAATGTCAAATTTTTCATCCAAAAGGTGAATACAATCCAAATGTCATCTTTTTAGTCCCAAAAGTGAAACAAACAAAAATCAATATTTTTCTTCAAAAAAGTGACAAAGTCCCATTCTGAGTGGACACTTGGAAAAAAAAATCAACTTTTTTCATCCAAAAAGTGAAAAAATCCAATTTCATTGTTTTTAATCCCAAAAGTGAAAAAAATCTAATTTCAATTTTTTTCTTCAAAAAAGTGACAAAGTCCCATTCTGAGTGGGCACTTTGAATTTTTTTTGACTTTTTCATCCAAAAAGTGAAAAAATCCAAATTGAATACATTTCATCAAAAACGTCACAAAGGCCCACTCTGAATGGGGACTTAGAATTTTTTTTTAACATTTATCGTCCAAAAAGGGAAAGCATCCAAATTTAATTTTCTTCTGCAAAGAAGTGATAAACTCCCATTCTGACAAGGGACATGGAAGTTCTTTTGACTTTTTACAAAAGTTGAATTTTTTTCTAAATCCCATCTCATTATGAGATGGGACTTAGAAAAATATTCAACTTTTGTCTAAGTTGACATGTGTTCCGCTTCCCATGTCAGAATGGGACATTTCAACTTATTGGATGGAAAGATAAACTTTTTTAATCCAAATAGTGAAAAAGTGAAAATTCATAGTTTTTGTCAGAAATGTGACAAAGTCCCATTCTGAGTAGGGATTTGAAAACATTTCACATTTTTCATGCAAAAGGTGAAAAAAATCCAAATGTCATCTTTTTAGTCCCAAAAGTGAAAAAACAAATTTCAATATTTTTCTTCAAAAAAGTGACAAAGTCCCATTCTGAGTGGACACTTAGAAAAAAAATCAACTTTTTTCATCCAAAAAGTGAAAAAATCCAAATTTCATCTTTTTTAGTCCCAAAAGTGAAAAAATCAAATTTCAATTTTTTTTTTATTCAAAAAAGTGACAAAGTCCCATTCTGAGTGGGCACTTAGAAAAAAATTCTACTTTTTCATCCAAAAAGTGAAAAAATCCAAATTGAATACATTTCTTCAAAAAAGTCGCAAAGTCCCACTCTGAATGGGGACTTAGAAAAAATGTCAACATTTATCATCCAAAAAGGGAAAGCATTCAAATTTAATTTTCTTCTGCAAAGAAGTGATAAACTCCCATTCTGACAAGGGCCTTAGAAGTCCTTTTGACTTTTTACAAAAGTTGAATTTTTTTCTAAGTCCCATCTCATTATGAGATGGGACTTAGAAAAAATATTCAACTTTTGTCTAAGTTGACATGTGTTCCGCTTCCCATGTCAGAATGGGACATTTCGACTTATTGGATGGAAAGATAAACTTTTTTGATCCAAATAGTGAAAAAGTGAAAATCATAGTTTTTGTCAAAAATGTGACAAAGTCCCATTCTGAGTAGGGATTTGAAAAAATTTCACATTTTTCATCCAAAAGGTGAATAAAATCCAAATGTCATCTTTTTAGTCCCAAAAGTGAACAAAAAAACATTCAATATTTTTCTTCAAAAAAGTGACAAAGTCCCATTCTGAGTGGACACTTGGAAAAAAAATCAACTTTTTTCATCCAAAAAGTGAAAAAATCCAAATTTCATCTTTTTTAGTCCCAAAAGTGAAAAAATCAAATTTCAATTTTTTTCTTCAAACAAAAGTGACAAAGTCCCATTCTGAGTGGGCACTTAGAAAAAATTTCTACTTTTTCATCCAAAAAGTGAAAAAATCCAAATTGAATACATTTCTTCAAAAAAGTCGCAAAGTCCCACTCTGAATGGGGACTTAGAAAAAATTTCAACATTTATCGTCCAAAAAGTGAAAGCATCCAAATTTAATTTTCTTCTGCAAAGAAGTGATAAACTCCCATTCTGACAAGGGACATGGAAGTTCTTTTGACTTTTTACAAAAGTTGAATTTTTTTCTAAGTCCCATCTCATTATGAGATGGGACTTAGAAAAATATTCAACTTTTGTCTAAGTTGACATGTGTTCTGCTTCCATGTCAGAATGGGACATTTCGACTTATTGGATGGAAAGATAAACTTTTTTGATCCAAATAGTGAAAAAGTGAAAATTCATAGTTTTTGTCAAACATGTGACAAAGTCCCATTCTGAGTAGGGATTTGAAAAAATTTCACATTTTTCATCCAAAAGGTGAAAAAAATCCAAATTTCATCTTTTTAGTCCCAAAAGTGACAACACAAATTTCACTATTTTTCTTCAAAAAAGTGACAAACTCCCATTCTGAGTGGACACTTAGAAAAAATTTCAACTTTTTTCATCCAAAAAGTGAAAAAATCAAAATTTCATCTTTTTTAGTCCCAAAAGTGAAAAAATAAAATTTCATTTTTTTTTCTTCAAAAAAGTGACAAAGTCCCATTCTGAGTGGGCACTTTCTACTTTTTCATCCAAAAAGTGAAAAAATCCAAATTGAATAAATTTCTTCAAAAAAGTCGCAAAGTCCCACTCTGAATGAGACTTGGAAAACATTTCAACATTTATCGTCCAAAAAGGGAAAGCATCCAAATTTAATTTTCTTTTGCAAAGAAGTGATAAACTCCCATTCTGACAAGGGCCTTAGAAGTTCTTTTGACTTTTTACAAAAGTTGAATTTTTTTCTAAGTCCCATCTCATTATGAGATGGGACTTAGAAAAATATTCAACTTTTGTCTAAGTTGACATGTGTTCTGCTTCCCATGTCAGAATGGGACATTTCGACTTATTGGATGGAAAGATAAAATTTTTTGATCCAAATAGTGAAAAAGTGAAAATTCGTACTTTTTGTCAGAAATGTGACAAAGTCCCATTCTGAGTAGGGATTTGAAAAAATTTCAAATTTTTCACCCAAAAGGTGAAAAAAATCAAAATTTCATCTTTTTAGTCCCAAAAGTGAACACACAAATTTCAATATTTTTCTTCAAAAAAGTGACAAAGTCCCATTCTGAGTGGGCACTTAGAAAAAATTTCAACTTTTTTTCATCCAAAAAGTGAAAAAATCCAAATTTCATCTTTTTAGTCCCAAAAGTGAAAAAACTCAAATTTCAATTTTTTTCTTCAAAAAAGTGACAAAGTCCCATTCTGAGTGGGCACTTAGAAAAAAAATCAACTTTTTTCATCCAAAAAGTGAAAAAATCCAAATTTCATCTTTTTTAGTCCCAAAAGTGAAAAAACAATAAATTTCAATTTTTTTTTATTCAAAAAAGTGACAAAGTCCCATTCTGAGTGGGCACTTAGAAAAAATTTCTACTTTTTCATCCAAAAAGTGAAAAAATCCAAATTGAATACATTTCTTCAAAAAAGTCGCAAAGTCCCACTCTGAATGGGGACTTAGAAAAAATGTCAACATTTATCATCCAAAAAGGGAAAGCATTCAAATTTAATTTTCTTCTGCAAAGAAGTGATAAACTCCCATTCTGACAAGGGCCTTAGAAGTTCTTTTGACTTTTTACAAAAGTTGAATTTTTTTCTAAGTCCCATCTCATTATGAGATGGGACTTAGAAAAATATTCAACTTTTGTCTAAGTTGACATGTGTTCTGCTTCCCATGTCAGAATGGGACATTTCGACTTATTGGATGGAAAGATAAACTTTTTTGATCCAAATAGTGAAAAAGTGAAAATTCATAGTTTTTGTCAAACATGTGACAAAGTCCCATTCTGAGTAGGGATTTGAAAAAATTTCACATTTTTCATCCAAAAGGTGAAAAAAATCCAAATTTCATCTTTTTAGTCCCAAAAGTGAAACAACAAATTTCAATATTTTTCTTCAAAAAAGTGACAAACTCCCATTCTGAGTGGACACTTAGAAAAAATTTCAACTTTTTTCATCCAAAAAGTGAAAAAATCAAAATTTCATCTTTTTTAGTCCCAAAAGTGAAAAAATAAAATTTCATTTTTTTTCTTCAAAAAAGTGACAAAGTCCCATTCTGAGTGGGCACTTTCTACTTTTTCATCCAAAAAGTGAAAAAATCCAAATTGAATAAATTTCTTCAAAAAAGTCGCAAAGTCCCACTCTGAATGAGACTTGGAAAACATTTCAACATTTATCGTCCAAAAAGGGAAAGCATCCAAATTTAATTTTCTTTTGCAAAGAAGTGATAAACTCCCATTCTGACAAGGGCCTTAGAAGTTCTTTTGACTTTTTACAAAAGTTGAATTTTTTTCTAAGTCCCATCTCATTATGAGATGGGACTTAGAAAAATATTCAACTTTTGTCTAAGTTGACATGTGTTCTGCTTCCCATGTCAGAATGGGACATTTCGACTTATTGGATGGAAAGATAAACTTTTTTGATCCAAATAGTGAAAAAGTGAAAATTCATACTTTTTGTCAGAAATGTGACAAAGTCCCATTCTGAGTAGGGATTTGAAAAAATTTCAAATTTTTCACCCAAAAGGTGAAAAAAATCAAAATTTCATCTTTTTAGTCCCACAAGTGAACACACAAATTTCAATATTTTTCTTCAAAAAAGTGACAAAGTCCCATTCTGAGTGGGCACTTAGAAAAAATTTCAACTTTTTTTCATCCAAAAAGTGAAAAAATCCAAATTTCATCTTTTTTAGTCCCAAAAGTGAAAAAATCAAATTTCAATTTTTTTCTTCAAAAAAGTGACAAAGTCCCATTCTGAGTGGGCACTTAGAAAAAAAAATCAACTTTTTTCATCCAAAAAGTGAAAAAATCCAAATTTCATCTTTTTTAGTCCCAAAAGTGAAAAAATCAAATTTCAATTTTTTTTTATTCAAAAAAGTGACAAAGTCCCATTCTGAGTGGGCACTTAGAAAAAAATTCTACTTTTTCATCCAAAAAGTGAAAAAATCCAAATTGAATACATTTCTTCAAAAAAGTCGCAAAGTCCCACTCTGAATGGGGACTTAGAAAAAATGTCAACATTTATCATCCAAAAAGGGAAAGCATCCAAATTTAATTTTCTTCTGCAAAGAAGTGATAAACTCCCATTCTGACAAGGGCCTTAGAAGTTCTTTTGACTTTTTACAAAAGTTGAATTTTTTTCTAAGTCCCATCTCATTATGAGATGGGACTTAGAAAAATATTCAACTTTTGTCTAAGTTGACATGTGTTCCGCTTCCATGTCAGAATGGGACATTTCGACTTATTGGATGGAAAGATAAACTTTTTTGATCCAAATAGTGAAAAAGTGAAAATTCATAGTTTTTGTCAAAAATGTGACAAAGTCCCATTCTGAGTAGGGATTTGAAAAAATGTCACATTTTTCATCCAAAAGGTGAATACAATCCAAATGTCATCTTTTTAGTCCCAAAAGTGAAACAAAAAAATTCAATATTTTTCTTCAAAAAGTGACAAAGTCCCATTCTGAGTGGACACTTGGACAAAAAAATCAACTTTTTTCATCCAAAAAGTGAAAAAATCCAAATTTCATCTTTTTGAATCCCAAAAGTGAAAAAATCAAATTTCAATTTTTTTCTTCAAAAAAGTGACAAAGTCCCATTCTGAGTGGGCACTTAGAATTTTTTTTGACTTTTTCATCCAAAAAGTGAAAAAATCCAAATTGAATACATTTCATCAAAAAAGTCGCAAAGTCCCACTCTGAATGGGGACTTAGAAAAAATTTCAACATTTATCGTCCAAAAAGGGAAAGCATCCAAATTTAATTTTCTTTTGCAAAGAAGTGATAAACTCCCATTCTGACAAGGGCCTTAGAAGTTCTTTTGACTTTTTACAAAAGTTGAATTTTTTTTCTAAGTCCCATCTCATTATGAGATGGGGCTTAGAAAAATATTCAACTTTTGTCTAAGTTGACATGTGTTCCGCTTCCCATGTCAGAATGGGACATTTCGACTTATTGGAGGGAAAGTGGAGGGAAAGATAAACTTTTTTGATCCAAATAGTGAAAAAGTGAACATTCATAGTTTTTGTCAAAAATGTGACAAAGTTCCATTCTGAGTAGGGATTTGAAAGTATTTCACATTTTTCATCCAAAAGGTGAAAAAAATCCAAATTTCATCTTTTTAGTCCCAAAAGTGAAAAAACAATTTCAATATTTTTCTTCAAAAAAGTGACAAAGTCCTATTCTGAGTGGACACTTAGAAAAAAAATTAACTTTTTTCATCCAAAAAGTGAAAAAATCCAAATTTCATCTTTTTTAGTCCCAAAGTGAAAAAATCAAATTTCAATTTTTTTTTATTCAAAAAAGTGACAAAGTCCCATTCTGAGTGGGCACTTAGAAAAAAATTCTACTTTTTCATCCAAAAAGTGAAAAAATCCAAATTGAATACATTTCTTCAAAAAAGTCGCAAAGTCCCACTCTGAATGGGGACTTAGAAAAAATGTCAACATTTATCATCCAAAAAGGGAAAGCATCCAAATTTAATTTTCTTCTGCAAAGAAGTGATAAACTCCCATTCTGACAAGGGCCTTAGAAGTTCTTTTGACTTTTTACAAAAGTTGAATTTTTTTCTAAGTCCCATCTCATTATGAGATGGGACTTAGAAAAATATTCAACTTTTGTCTAAGTTGACATGTGTTCTGCTTCCCATGTCAGAATGGGACATTTCGACTTATTGGATGGAAAGATAAACTTTTTTGATCCAAATAGTGAAAAAGTGAAAATTCATACTTTTTGTCAGAAATGTGACAAAGTCCCATTCTGAGTAGGGATTTGAAAAAATTTCAAATTTTTCACCCAAAAGGTGAAAAAAATCAAAATTTCATCTTTTTAGTCCCAAAAGTGAAAAAACAAATTTCAATATTTTTCTTCAAAAAAGTGACAAAGTCCCATTCTGAGTGGGCACTTAGAAAAAATTTCAACTTTTTTTCATCCAAAAAGTGAAAAAATCCAAATTTCATCTTTTTTAGTCCCAAAAGTGAAAAAATCAAATTTCAATTTTTTTCTTCAAAAAAGTGACAAAGTCCCATTCTGAGTGGGCACTTAGAAAAAAATTCTACTTTTTCATCCAAAAAGTGAAAAAATCCAAAATGAATACATTTCTTCAAAAAAGTCGCAAAGTCCCACTCTGAATGGGGACTTAGAAAAAATGTCAACATTTATCATCCAAAAAGGGAAAGCATCCAAATTTAATTTTCTTCTGCAAAGAAGTGATAAACTCCCATTCTGACAAGGGCCTTAGAAGTTCTTTTGACTTTTTACAAAAGTTGAATTTTTTTCTAAGTCCCATCTCATTATGAGATGGGACTTAGAAAAATATTCAACTTTTGTCTAAGTTGACATGTGTTCCGCTTCCCATGTCAGAATGGGACATTTCGACTTATTGGATGGAAAGATAAACTTTTTTGATCCAAATAGTGAAAAAGTGAAAATTCATAGTTTTTGTCAAAAATGTGACAAAGTCCCATTCTGAGTAGGGATTTGAAAAAATGTCACATTTTTCATCCAAAAGGTGAATACAATCCAAATGTCATCTTTTTAGTCCCAAAAGTGAACAAAAAAAATTCAATATTTTTCTTCAAAAAAGTGACAAAGTCCCATTCTGAGTGGACACTTGGAACAAAAATCAACTTTTTTCATCCAAAAAGTGAAAAAATCCAAATTTCATCTTTTTTAATCCCAAAAGTGAAAAAATCAAATTTCAATTTTTTTCTTCAAAAAAGTGACAAAGTCCCATTCTGAGTGGGCACTTAGAATTTTTTTTTACTTTTTCATCCAAAAAGTGAAAAAATCCAAATTGAATACATTTCATCAAAAAAGTCGCAAAGTCCCACTCTGAATGGGGACTTAGAAAAAATTTCAACATTTATCGTCCAAAAAGGGAAAGCATCCAAATTTAATTTTCTTTTGCAAAGAAGTGATAAACTCCCATTCTGACAAGGGCCTTAGAAGTTCTTTTGACTTTTTACAAAAGTTGAATTTTTTTCTAAGTCCCATCTCCTTATGAGATGGGGCTTAGAAAAATATTCAACTTTTGTCTAAGTTGACATGTGTTCCGCTTCCCATGTCAGAATGGGACATTTCGACTTATTGGAGGGAAAGATAAACTTTTTTGATCCAAATAGTGAAAAAGTGAACATTCATAGTTTTTGTCAAAAATGTGACAAGTTCCATTCTGAGTAGGGATTTGAAAGTATTTCACATTTTTCATCCAAAAGGTGAAAAAAATCCAAATTTCATCTTTTTAGTCCCAAAAGTGAAAAAACAAATTTCAATATTTTTCTTCAAAAAAGTGACAAAGTCCCATTCTGAGTGGACACTTAGAAAAAAATTTAACTTTTTTCATCCAAAAAGTGAAAAAATCCAAATTTCATCTTTTTTAGTCCCAAAAGTGAAAAATCAAAATTCAATTTTTTTTTATTCAAAAAAGTGACAAAGTCCCATTCTGAGTGGGCACTTAGAAAAAAATTCTACTTTTTCATCCAAAAAGTGAAAAAATCCAAATTGAATACATTTCTTCAAAAAAGTCGCAAAGTCCCACTCTGAATGGGGACTTAGAAAAAATTTCAACATTTATCGTCCAAAAAGTGAAAGCATCCAATTTAATTTTCTTCTGCAAAGAAGTGATAAACTCCCATTCTGACAAGGGACATGGAAGTTCTTTTGACTTTTTACAAAAGTTGAATTTTTTTCTAAGTCCCATCTCATTATGAGATGGGACTTAGAAAAATATTCAACTTTTGTCTAAGTTGACATGTGTTCTGCTTCCCATGTCAGAATGGGACATTTCGACTTATTGGATGGAAAGATAAACTTTTTTGATCCAAATAGTGAAAAGGGAAAATTCATAGTTTTTGTCAAAAATGTGACAAAGTCCCATTCTGAGTAGGGATTTGAAAAAATTTCACATTTTTCATCCAAAAGGTGAAAAAAATCCAAATTTCATCTTTTTAGTCCCAAAAGTGAAAAAACAAATTTCAATATTTTTCTTCAAAAAAGTGACAAACTCCCATTCTGAGTGGACACTTAGAAAAAATTTCAACTTTTTTCATCCAAAAAGTGAAAAAATCAAAATTTCATCTTTTTTAGTCCCAAAAGTGAAAAAATAAAATTTCATTTTTTTTCTTCAAAAAAGTGACAAAGTCCCATTCTGAGTGGGCACTTTCTACTTTTTCATCCAAAAAGTGAAAAAATCCAAATTGAATAAATTTCTTCAAAAAAGTCGCAAAGTCCCACTCTGAATGAGACTTGGAAAACATTTCAACATTTATCGTCCAAAAAGGGAAAGCATCCAAATTTAATTTTCTTTTGCAAAGAAGTGATAAACTCCCATTCTGACAAGGACCTTAGAAGTTCTTTTGACTTTTTACAAAAGTTGAATTTTTTTCTAAGTCCCATCTCATTATGAGATGGGACTTAGAAAAATATTCAACTTTTGCCTAAGTTGACATGTGTTCTGCTTCCCATGTCAGAATGGGACATTTCGACTTATTGGATGGAAAGATAAACTTTTTTTATCCAAATAGTGAAAAAGTGAAAATTCATACTTTTTGTCAGAAATGTGACAAAGTCCCATTCTGAGTAGGGATTTGAAAAAATTTCAAATTTTTCACCCAAAAGGTGAAAAAAATCAAAATTTCATCTTTTTAGTCCCAAAAGTGAAAAAACAAATTTCAATATTTTTCTTCAAAAAAGTGACAAAGTCCCATTCTGAGTGGGCACTTAGAAAAAATTTCAACTTTTTTTCATCCAAAAAGTGAAAAAATCCAAATTTCATCTTTTTTAGTCCCAAAAGTGAAAAAATCAAATTTCAATTTTTTTCTTCAAAAAAGTGACAAAGTCCCATTCTGAGTGGGCACTTAGAAAAAAAATCAACTTTTTTCATCCAAAAAGTGAAAAAATCCAAATTTCATCTTTTTTAGTCCCAAAAGTGAAAAAAATCAAATTTCAATTTTTTTTTATTCAAAAAAGTGACAAAGTCCCATTCTGAGTGGGCACTTAGAAAAAAATTCTACTTTTTCATCCAAAAAGTGAAAAATCCAATTGAATACATTTCTTCAAAAATGTCGCAAAGTCCCACTCTGAATGGGGACTTAGAAAAAATTTCAACATTTATCGTCCGAAAAGGGAAAGCATCCAAATTTAATTTTCTTTTGCAAAGAAGTGATAAACTCCCATTCTGACAAGGGCCTTAAAAGTTCTTTTGACTTTTTACAAAAGTTGAATTTTTTTCTAAGTCCCATCTCATTATGAGATGGGGCTTAGAAAAATATTCAACTTTTGTCTAAGTTGACATGTGTTCCGCTTCCCATGTCAGAATGGGACATTTCGACTTATTGGAGGGAAAGATAAACTTTTTTGATCCAAATAGTGAAAAAGTGAACATTCATAGTTTTTGTCAAAAATGTGACAAAGTTCCATTCTGAGTAGGGATTTGAAAGTATTTCACATTTTTCATCCAAAAGGTGAAAAAAATCCAAATTTCATCTTTTTAGTCCCAAAAGTGAAAAAACAAATTTCAATATTTTTCTTCAAAAAAGTGACAAAGTCCCATTCTGAGTGGACACTTAGAAAAAAAATTAACTTTTTTCATCCAAAAAGTGAAAAAATCCAAATTTCATCTTTTTAGTCCCAAAAGTGAAAAAATCAAAATTCAATTTTTTTTTATTCAAAAAAGTGACAAAGTCCCATTCTGAGTGGGCACTTAGAAAAAAATTCTACTTTTTCATCCAAAAAGTGAAAAAATCCAAATTGAATACATTTCTTCAAAAAAGTCGCAAAGTCCCACTCTGAATGGGGACTTAGAAAAAATTTCAACATTTATCGTCCAAAAAGTGAAAGCATCCAAATTTAATTTTCTTCTGCAAAGAAGTGATAAACTCCCATTCTGACAAGGGACATGGAAGTTCTTTTGACTTTTTACAAAAGTTGATTTTTTTTCTAAGTCCCATCTCATTATGAGATGGGACTTAGAAAAATATTCAACTTTTGTCTAAGTTGACATGTGTTCTGCTTCCCATGTCAGAATGGGACATTTCGACTTATTGGATGGAAAGATAAACTTTTTTGATCCAAATAGTGAAAAAGGGAAAATTCATAGTTTTTGTCAAAAATGTGACAAAGTCCCATTCTGAGTAGGGATTTGAAAAAATTTCACATTTTTCATCCAAAAGGTGAAAAAAATCCAAATTTCATCTTTTTAGTCCCAAAAGTGAAAAAACAAATTCAATATTTTTCTTCAAAAAAGTGACAAACTCCCATTCTGAGTGGACACTTAGAAAAAATTTCAACTTTTTTCATCCAAAAAGTGAAAAAATCAAAATTTCATCTTTTTTAGTCCCAAAAGTGAAAAAATAAAATTTCATTTTTTTTCTTCAAAAAGTGACAAAGTCCCATTCTGAGTGGGCACTTTCTACTTTTTCATCCAAAAAGTGAAAAAATCCAAATTGAATAAATTTCTTCAAAAAAGTCGCAAAGTCCCACTCTGAATGAGACTTGGAAAACATTTCAACATTTATCGTCCAAAAAGGGAAAGCATCCAAATTTAATTTTCTTTTGCAAAGAAGTGATAAACTCCCATTCTGACAAGGGCCTTAGAAGTTCTTTTGACTTTTTACAAAAGTTGAATTTTTTTCTAAGTCCCATCTCATTATGAGATGGGACTTAGAAAAATATTCAACTTTTGTCTAAGTTGACATGTGTTCTGCTTCCCATGTCAGAATGGGACATTTCGACTTATTGGATGGAAAGATAAACTTTTTTTATCCAAATAGTGAAAAAGTGAAAATTCATACTTTTTGTCAGAATGTGACAAAGTCCCATTCTGAGTAGGGATTTGAAAAAATTTCAAATTTTTCACCCAAAAGGTGAAAAAAATCAAAATTTCATCTTTTTAGTCCCAAAAGTGAAAAAACAAATTTCAATATTTTTCTTCAAAAAAGTGACAAAGTCCCATTCTGAGTGGGCACTTAGAAAAAATTTCAACTTTTTTTCATCCAAAAAGTGAAAAAATCCAAATTTAATCTTTTTTAGTCCCAAAAGTGAAAAAATCAAATTTCAATTTTTTTCTTCAAAAAAGTGACAAAGTCCCATTCTGAGTGGGCACTTAGAAAAAAAATCTACTTTTTTCATCCAAAAAGTGAAAAAATCCAAATTTCATCTTTTTTAGTCCCAAAAGTGAAAATATCAAATTTCAATTTTTTTTTATTCAAAAAAGTGACAAAGTCCCATTCTGAGTGGGCACTTAGAATTTTTTTTGACTTTTTCATCCAAAAAGTGAAAAAATCCAAATTGAATACATTTCTTCAAAAAAGTCGCAAAGTCCCACTCTGAATGGGGACTTAGAAAAAATGTCAACATTTATCATCCAAAAAGGGAAAGCATCCAAATTTAATTTTCTTCTGCAAAGAAGTGATAAACTCCCATTCTGACAAGGGCCTTAGAAGTTCTTTTGACTTTTTACAAAAGTTGAATTTTTTTCTAAGTCCCATCTCATTATGAGATGGGACTTAGAAAAATATTCAACTTTTGTCTAAGTTGACATGTGTTCCGCTTCCCATGTCAGAATGGGACATTTCGACTTATTGGATGGAAAGATAAACTTTTTTGATCCAAATAGTGAAAAAGTGAAAATTCATAGTTTTTGTCAAAAATGTGACAAAGTCCCATTCTGAGTAGGGATTTGAAAAATGTCACATTTTTCATCCAAAAGGTGAATACAATCCAAATGTCATCTTTTTAGTCCCAAAAGTGAAAAAAAAAATTCAATATTTTTCTTCAAAAAAGTGACAAAGTCCCATTCTGAGTGGACACTTGGAAAAAAAATCAACTTTTTTCATCCAAAAAGTGAAAAAATCCAAATTTCATCTTTTTGAATCCCAAAAGTGAAAAAATCAAATTTCAATTTTTTTCTTCAAAAAAGTGACAAAGTCCCATTCTGAGTGGGCACTTAGAATTTTTTTTGACTTTTTCATCCAAAAAGTGAAAAAATCCAAATTGAATACATTTCATCAAAAAGTCGCAAAGTCCCACTCTGAATGGGGACTTAGAAAAAATTTCAACATTTATCGTCCAAAAAGGGAAAGCATCCAAATTTAATTTTCTTTTGCAAAGAAGTGATAAACTCCCATTCTGACAAGGGCCTTAGAAGTTCTTTTGACTTTTTACAAAAGTTGAATTTTTTTCTAAGTCCCATCTCATTATGAGATGGGGCTTAGAAAAATATTCAACTTTTGTCTAAGTTGACATGTGTTCCGCTTCCCATGTCAGAATGGGACATTTCGACTTATTGGAGGGAAAGATAAACTTTTTTGATCCAAATAGTGAAAAAGTGAACATTCATAGTTTTTGTCAAAAATGTGACAAAGTTCCATTCTGAGTAGGGATTTGAAAGTATTTCACATTTTTCATCCAAAAGGTGAAAAAAATCCAAATTTCATCTTTTTAGTCCCAAAAGTGAAAAAACAAATTTCAATATTTTTCTTCAAAAAAGTGACAAAGTCCTATTCTGAGTGGACACTTAGAAAAAAATTTAACTTTTTTCATCCAAAAGTGAAAAAATCCAAATTTCATCTTTTTAGTCCCAAAAGTGAAAAAATCAAATTTCAATTTTTTTTATTCAAAAAAGTGACAAAGTCCCATTCTGAGTGGGCACTTAGAAAAAAATTCTACTTTTTCATCCAAAAAGTGAAAAAATCCAAATTGAATACATTTCTTCAAAAAAGTCGCAAAGTCCCACTCTGAATGGGGACTTAGAAAAAATGTCAACATTTATCATCCAAAAAGGGAAAGCATCCAAATTTAATTTTCTTCTGCAAAGAAGTGATAAACTCCCATTCTGACAAGGGCCTTAGAAGTTCTTTTGACTTTTTACAAAAGTTGAATTTTTTTCTAAGTCCCATCTCATTATGAGATGGGACTTAGAAAAATATTCAACTTTTGTCCAAGTTGACATGTGTTCCGCTTCCCATGTCAGAATGGGACATTTCGACTTATTGGATGGAAAGATAAACTTTTTTGATCCAAATAGTGAAAAAAGTGAAAATTCATAGTTTTTGTCAGAAATGTGACAAAGTCCCATTCTGAGTAGGGATTTGAAAACATTTCACATTTTTCATCCAAAAGGTGAAAAAAATCCAAATTTAATCTTTTTAGTCCCAAAAGTGAAAAAACAAATGTCAATATTTTTCTTCAAAAAAGTGACAAAGTCCCATTCTGAGTGGACACTTAGAATAAAAATCAACTTTTTTCATCCAAAAAGTGAAAAAATCCAAATTTCATCTTTTTTAGTCCCAAAGTGAAAAAATCAAATTCAATTTTTTTTTTATTCAAAAAAGTGACAAAGTCCCATTCTGAGTGGGCACTTAGAAAAATCTTCTACTTTTTCATCCAAAAAGTGAAAAATCCAAATTGAATACATTTCTTCAAAAAAGTCGCAAAGTCCCACTCTGAATGGGGACTTAGAAAAAATGTCAACATTTATCATCCAAAAAGGGAAAGCATCCAAATTTAATTTTCTTCTGCAAAGAAGTGATAAACTCCCATTCTGACAAGGGCCTTAGAAGTTCTTTTGACTTTTTACAAAAGTTGAATTTTTTTCTAAGTCCCATCTCATTATGAGATGGGACTTAGAAAAATATTCAACTTTTGTCTAAGTTGACATGTGTTCCGCTTCCCATGTCAGAATGGGACATTTCGACTTATTGGATGGAAAGATAAACTTTTTTGATCCAAATAGTGAAAAAGTGAAAATTCATAGTTTTTGTCAAAAATGTGACAAAGTCCCATTCTGAGTAGGGATTTGAAAAAATGTCAAATTTTTCATCCAAAAGGTGAATACAATCCAAATGTCATCTTTTTAGTCCCAAAAGTGAAAAAAAAAAAATCAATATTTTTCTTCAAAAAAGTGACAAAGTCCCATTCTGAGTGGACACTTGGAAAAAAAATCAACTTTTTTCATCCAAAAAGTGAAAAAATCCAAATTTCATTTTTTTTAATCCCAAAAGTGAAAAAATCTAATTTCAATTTTTTTCTTCAAAAAAGTGACAAAGTCCCATTCTGAGTGGGCACTTAGAATTTTTTTTGACTTTTTCATCCAAAAAGTGAAAAAATCCAAATTGAATACATTTCATAAAAAACGTCGCAAAGGCCCACTCTGAATGGGGACTTAGAAATTTTTTTAACATTTATCGTCCAAAAAGGGAAAGCATCCAAATTTAATTTTCTTCTGCAAAGAAGTGATAAACTCCCATTCTGACAAGGGACATGGAAGTTCTTTTGACGACTTTTTACAAAAGTTGAATTTTTTTCTAAATCCCATCTCATTATGAGATGGGACTTAGAAAAATATTCAACTTTTGTCCAAGTTGACATGTGTTCCGCTTCCCATGTCAGAATGGGACATTTCGACTTATTGGATGGAAAGATAAACTTTTTTGATCCAAATAGTGAAAAAGTGAAAATTCATAGTTTTTGTCAGAAATGTGACAAAGTCCCATTCTGAGTAGGGATTTGAAAACATTTCACATTTTTCATCCAAAAGGTGAAAAAAATCAAAATTTCATCTTTTTAGTCCCAAAAGTGAAAAAACAAATTTCAATATTTTTCTTCAAAAAAGTGACAAAGTCCCATTCTGAGTGGACACTTAGAAAAAAAATCAACTTTTTTCATCCAAAAAGTGAAAAAATCCAAATTTCATCTTTTTTAGTCCCAAAAGTGAAAAAATCAAATTTCAATTTTTTTTTTATTCAAAAAAGTGACAAAGTCCCATTCTGAGTGGGCACTTAGAAAAATATTCTACTTTTTCATCCAAAAAGTGAAAAAATCCAAATTGAATACATTTCTTCAAAAAAGTCGCAAAGTCCCACTCTGAATGGGGACTTAGAAAAAATGTCAACATTTATCATCCAAAAAGGGAAAGCATCCAAATTTAATTTTCTTCTGCAAAGAAGTGATAAACTCCCATTCTGACAAGGGCCTTAGAAGTTCTTTTGACTTTTTACAAAAGTTGAATTTTTTTCTAAGTCCCATCTCATTATGAGATGGGACTTAGAAAAATATTCAACTTTTGTCCAAGTTGACATGTGTTCCGCTTCCCATGTCAGAATGGGACATTTCGACTTATTGGATGGAAAGATAAACTTTTTTGATCCAAATAGTGAAAAAGTGAAAATTCATAGTTTTTGTCAGAAATGTGACAAAGTCCCATTCTGAGTAGGGATTTGAAAACATTTCACATTTATCATCCAAAAGGTGAAAAAAATCCAAATTTAATCTTTTTAGTCCCAAAAGTGAAAAAACAAATTTCAATATATTTCTTCAAAAAAGTGACAAAGTCCCATTCTGAGTGGACACTTAGAAAAAAAATCAACTTTTTTCATCCAAAAAGTGAAAAAATCAAAATTTCATCTTTTTTAGTCCCAAAAGTGAAAAAATCAAATTTCAATTTTTTTTTTCTTCAAAAAGTGACAAAGTCCCATTCTGAGTGGGCACTTAGAAAAATATTCTACTTTTTCATCCAAAAAGTGAAAAAATCCAAATTGAATACATTTCTTCAAAAAAGTCGCAAAGTCCCACTCTGAATGGGGACTTAGAAAAAATTTCAACATTTAGTGTCATCCAAAAAGGGAAAGCATCCAAATTTAATTTTCTTCTGCAAAGAAGTGATAAACTCCCATTCTGACAAGGGCCTTAGAAGTTCTTTTGACTTTTTACAAAAGTTGAATTTTTTTCTAAGTCCCATCTCATTATGAGATGGGACTTAGAAAAATATTCAACTTTTGTCTAAGTTGACATGTGTTCCGCTTCCCATGTCAGAATGGGACATTTCGACTTATTGGATGGAAAGATAAACTTTTTTGATCCAAATAGTGAAAAAGTGAAAATTCATAGTTTTTGTCAAAAATGTGACAAAGTCCCATTCTGAGTAGGGATTTGAAAAAATGTCAAATTTTTCATCCAAAAGGTGAATACAATCCAAATGTCATCTTTTTAGTCCCAAAAGTGAAAAAAAAAAATCAATATTTTTCTTCAAAAAAGTGACAAAGTCCCATTCTGAGTGGACACTTGGAAAAAAAATCAACTTTTTTCATCCAAAAAGTGAAAAAATCCTAATTTCATTTTTTTTAATCCCAAAAGTGAAAAATCTAATTTCAATTTTTTTCTTCAAAAAAGTGACAAAGTCCCATTCTGAGTGGGCACTTAGAATTTTTTTTGACTTTTTCATCCAAAAAGTGAAAAAATCCAAATTGAATACATTTCATCAAAAACGTCGCAAAGGCCCACTCTGAATGGGGACTTAGAAATTTTTTTAACATTTATCGTCCAAAAAGGGAAAGCATCCAAATTTAATTTTCTTCTGCAAAGAAGTTATAAACTCCCATTCTGACAAGGGACATGGAAGTTCTTTTGACTTTTTACAAAAGTTGAATTTTTTTCTAAATCCCATCTCATTATGAGATGGGACTTAGAAAAATATTCAACTTTTGTCTAAGTTGACATGTGTTCCGCTTCCCATGTCAGAATGGGACATTTCAACTTATTGGATGGAAAGATAAACTTTTTTAATCCAAATAGTGAAAAAGTGAAAATTCATAGTTTTTGTCAGAAATGTGACAAAGTCCCATTCTGAGTAGGGATTTGAAAACATTTCACATTTTTCATGCAAAAGGTGAAAAAAATCCAAATGTCATCTTTTTAGTCCCAAAAGTGAAAAAACTAATTTCAATATTTTTCTTCAAAAAAGTGACAAAGTCCCATTCTGAGTGGACACTTAGAAAAAAAATCAACTTTTTTCATCCAAAAAGTGAAAAAAATCCAAATTTCATCTTTTTAGTCCCAAAAGTGAAAAAATCAAATTTCAATTTTTTTTTATTCAAAAAAGTGACAAAGTCCCATTCTGAGTGGGTACTTAGAAAAAAATTCTACTTTTTCATCCAAAAAGTGAAAAAATCCAAATTGAATACATTTCTTCAAAAAGTCGCAAAGTCCCACTCTGAATGGGGACTTAGAAAAAATGTCAACATTTATCATCCAAAAAGGGAAAGCATCCAAATTTAATTTTCTTCTGCAAAGAAGTGATAAACTCCCATTCTGACAAGGGCCTTAGAAGTTCTTTTGACTTTTTACAAAAGTTGAATTTTTTTCTAAGTCCCATCTCATTATGAGATGGGACTTAGAAAAATATTAAACTTTTGTCCAAGTTGACATGTGTTCCGCTTCCCATGTCAGAATGGGACATTTCGACTTATTGGATGGAAAGATAAACTTTTTTGATCCAAATAGTGAAAAAGTGAAAATTCATAGTTTTTGTCAGAAATGTGACAAAGTCCCATTCGGAGTAGGGATTTGAAAACATTTCACATTTTTCATCCAAAAGGTGAAAAAAATCCAAATTTCATCTTTTTAGTCCCAAAAGTGAAAAAACAAATTTCAATATTTTTCTTCAAAAAAGTGACAAAGTCCCATTCTGAGTGGACACTTAGAAAAAAAATCAACTTTTTTCATTCAAAAAGTGAAAAAATCCAAATTTCATCTTTTTTAGTCCCAAAAGTGAAAAAATCAAATTTCAATTTTTTTTTTATTCAAAAAAGTGACAAAGTCCCATTCTGAGTGGGCACTTAGAAAAATATTCTACTTTTTCATCCAAAAAGTGAAAAAATCCAAATTGAATACATTTCTTCAAAAAGTCGCAAAGTCCCACTCTGAATGGGGACTTAGAAAAAATGTCAACATTTATCATCCAAAAAGGGAAAGCATCCAAATTTAATTTTCTTCTGCAAAGAAGTGATAAACTCCCATTCTGACAAGGGCCTTAGAAGTTCTTTTGACTTTTTACAAAAGTTGAATTTTTTTCTAAGTCCCATCTCATTATGAGATGGGACTTAGAAAAATATTCAACTTTTGTCCAAGTTGACATGTGTTCCGCTTCCCATGTCAGAATGGGACATTTCGACTTATTGGATGGAAAGATAAACTTTTTTGATCCAAATAGTGAAAAAGTGAAAATTCATAGTTTTTGTCAGAAATGTGACAAAGTCCCATTCTGAGTAGGGATTTGAAAACATTTCACATTTATCATCCAAAAGGTGAAAAAAATCCAAATTTAATCTTTTTAGTCCCAAAAGTGAAAAAACAAATTTCAATATATTTCTTCAAAAAAGTGACAAAGTCCCATTCTGAGTGGACACTTAGAAAAAAAATCAACTTTTTTCATCCAAAAAGTGAAAAAATCAAAATTTCATCTTTTTTAGTCCCAAAAGTGAAAAAATCAAATTTCAATTTTTTTTTTCTTCAAAAAAGTGACAAAGTCCCATTCTGAGTGGGCACTTAGAAAAATATTCTACTTTTTCATCCAAAAAGTGAAAAAATCCAAATTGAATACATTTCTTCAAAAAAGTCGCAAAGTCCCACTCTGAATGGGGACTTAGAAAAAATGTCAACATTTATCATCCAAAAAGGGAAAGCATCCAAATTTAATTTTCTTCTGCAAAGAAGTGATAAACTCCCATTCTGACAAGGGCCTTAGAAGTTCTTTTGACTTTTTACAAAAGTTGAATTTTTTTCTAAGTCCCATCTCATTATGAGATGGGACTTAGAAAAATATTCAACTTTTGTCTAAGTTGACATGTGTTCCGCTTCCATGTCAGAATGGGACATTTCGACTTATTGGATGGAAAGATAAACTTTTTTGATCCAAATAGTGAAAAAGTGAAAATTCATAGTTTTTGTCAAAAATGTGACAAAGTCCCATTCTGAGTAGGGATTGAAAAAATGTCAAATTTTTCATCCAAAAGGTGAATACAATCCAAATGTCATCTTTTTAGTCCCAAAAGTGAAAAAAAAAAAATCAATATTTTTCTTCAAAAAAGTGACAAAGTCCCATTCTGAGTGGACACTTGGAAAAAAAATCAACTTTTTTCATCCAAAAAGTGAAAAAATCCAAATTTCATTTTTTTTAATCCCAAAAGTGAAAAAATCTAATTTCAATTTTTTTCTTCAAAAAAGTGACAAAGTCCCATTCTGAGTGGGCACTTAGAATTTTTTTTGACTTTTTCATCCAAAAAGTGAAAAAATCCAAATTGAATACATTTCATCAAAAACGTCACAAAGGCCCACTCTGAATGGGGACTTAGAATTTTTTTTAACATTTATCGTCCAAAAAGGGAAAGCATCCAAATTTAATTTTCTTCTGCAAAGAAGTGATAAACTCCCATTCTGACAAGGGACATGGAAGTTCTTTTGACTTTTTACAAAAGTTGAATTTTTTTCTAAATCCCATCTCATTATGAGATGGGACTTAGAAAAATATTCAACTTTTGTCTAAGTTGACATGTGTTCCGCTTCCCATGTCAGAATGGGACATTTCAACTTATTGGATGGAAAGATAAACTTTTTTAATCCAAATAGTGAAAAAGTGAAAATTCATAGTTTTTGTCAGAAATGTGACAAAGTCCCATTCTGAGTAGGGATTTGAAAACATTTCACATTTTTCATGCAAAAGGTGAAAAAAATCCAAATGTCATCTTTTTAGTCCCAAAAGTGAAAAAACAAATTTCAATATTTTTCTTCAAAAAAGTGACAAAGTCCCATTCTGAGTGGACACTTAGAAAAAAAATCAACTTTTTTCATCCAAAAAGTGAAAAAATCCAAATTTCATCTTTTTTAGTCCCAAAAGTGAAAAAATCAAATTTCAATTTTTTTTTATTCAAAAAAGTGACAAAGTCCCATTCTGAGTGGGCACTTAGAAAAAAATTCTACTTTTTCATCCAAAAAGTGAAAAATCCAAATTGAATACATTTCTTCAAAAAAGTCGCAAAGTCCCACTCTGAATGGGGACTTAGAAAAAATGTCAACATTTATCATCCAAAAAGGGAAAGCATTCAAATTTAATTTTCTTCTGCAAAGAAGTGATAAACTCCCATTCTGACAAGGGCCTTAGAAGTCCTTTTGACTTTTTACAAAAGTTGAATTTTTTTCTAAGTCCCATCTCATTATGAGATGGGACTTAGAAAAATATTCAACTTTTGTCTAAGTTGACATGTGTTCCGCTTCCCATGTCAGAATGGGACATTTCGACTTATTGGATGGAAAGATAAACTTTTTTGATCCAAATAGTGAAAAAGTGAAAATTCATAGTTTTTGTCAAAAATGTGACAAAGTCCCATTCTGAGTAGGGATTTGAAAAAATTTCACATTTTTCATCCAAAAGGTGAATAAAATCCAAATGTCATCTTTTTAGTCCCAAAAGTGAAAAAAAAAACATTCAATATTTTTCTTCAAAAAAGTGACAAAGTCCCATTCTGAGTGGACACTTGGAAAAAAAATCAACTTTTTTCATCCAAAAAGTGAAAAAATCCAAATTTCATCTTTTTTAGTCCCAAAAGTGAAAAAATCAAATTTCAATTTTTTTCTTCAAAAAAAGTGACAAAGTCCCATTCTGAGTGGGCACTTAGAAAAAATTTCTACTTTTTCATCCAAAAAGTGAAAAAATCCAAATTGAATACATTTCTTCAAAAAGTCGCAAAGTCCCACTCTGAATGGGGACTTAGAAAAAATTTCAACATTTATCGTCCAAAAAGTGAAAGCATCCAAATTTAATTTTCTTCTGCAAAGAAGTGATAAACTCCCATTCTGACAAGGGACATGGAAGTTCTTTTGACTTTTTACAAAAGTTGAATTTTTTTCTAAGTCCCATCTCATTATGAGATGGGACTTAGAAAAATATTCAACTTTTGTCTAAGTTGACATGTGTTCTGCTTCCCATGTCAGAATGGGACATTTCGACTTATTGGATGGAAAGATAAACTTTTTTGATCCAAATAGTGAAAAAGTGAAAATTCATAGTTTTTGTCAAAAATGTGACAAAGTCCCATTCTGAGTAGGGATTTGAAAAAATTTCACATTTTTCATCCAAAAGGTGAAAAAAATCCAAATTTCATCTTTTTAGTCCCAAAAGTGAAAAAACAAATTTCAATATTTTTCTTCAAAAAAGTGACAAACTCCCATTCTGAGTGGACACTTAGAAAAAATTTCAACTTTTTTCATCCAAAAAGTGAAAAAATCAAAATTTCATCTTTTTTAGTCCCAAAAGTGAAAAAATCAAATTTCAATTTTTTTCTTCAAAAAAGTGACAAAGTCCCATTCTGAGTGGGCACTTTCTACTTTTTCATCCAAAAAGTGAAAAAATCCAAATTGAATAAATTTCTTCAAAAAAGTCGCAAAGTCCCACTCTGAATGAGACTTGGAAAACATTTCAACATTTATCGTCCAAAAAGGGAAAGCATCCAAATTTAATTTTCTTTTGCAAAGAAGTGATAAACTCCCATTCTGACAAGGGCCTTAGAAGTTCTTTTGACTTTTTACAAAAGTTGTATTTTTTTCTAAGTCCCATCTCATTATGAGATGGGACTTAGAAAAATATTCAACTTTTGTCTAAGTTGACATGTGTTCTGCTTCCCATGTCAGAATGGGACATTTCGACTTATTGGATGGAAAGATAAACTTTTTTGATCCAAATAGTGAAAAAGTGAAAATTCATACTTTTTGTCAGAAATGTGACAAAGTCCCATTCTGAGTAGGGATTTGAAAAAATTTCAAATTTTTCACCCAAAAGGTGAAAAAAATCAAAATTTCATCTTTTTAGTCCCAAAAGTGAAAAAACAAATTTCAATATTTTTCTTCAAAAAAGTGACAAAGTCCCATTCTGAGTGGGCACTTAGAAAAAATTTCAACTTTTTTTTCATCCAAAAAGTGAAAAAATCCAAATTTCATCTTTTTTAGTCCCAAAAGTGAAAAAATCAAATTTCAATTTTTTTCTTCAAAAAGTGACAAAGTCCCATTCTGAGTGGGCACTTAGAAAAAAAATCAACTTTTTCATCCAAAAAGTGAAAAAATCCAAATTTCATCTTTTTTAGTCCCAAAAGTGAAAAAATCAAATTTCAATTTTTTTTTATTCAAAAAAGTGACAAAGTCCCATTCTGAGTGGGCACTTAGAAAAAATTTCTACTTTTTCATCCAAAAAGTGAAAAAATCCAAATTGAATACATTTCTTCAAAAAAGTCGCAAAGTCCCACTCTGAATGGGGACTTAGAAAAAATGTCAACATTTATCATCCAAAAAGGGAAAGCATTCAAATTTAATTTTCTTCTGCAAAGAAGTGATAAACTCCCATTCTGACAAGGGCCTTAGAAGTTCTTTTGACTTTTTACAAAAGTTGAATTTTTTTCTAAGTCCCATCTCATTATGAGATGGGACTTAGAAAAATATTCAACTTTTGTCTAAGTTGACATGTGTTCTGCTTCCCATGTCAGAATGGGACATTTCGACTTATTGGATGGAAAGATAAACTTTTTTGATCCAAATAGTGAAAAAGGGAAAATTCATAGTTTTTGTCAAAAATGTGACAAAGTCCCATTCTGAGTAGGGATTTGAAAAAATTTCACATTTTTCATCCAAAAGGTGAAAAAAATCCAAATTTCATCTTTTTAGTCCCAAAAGTGAAAAAACAAATTTCAATATTTTTCTTCAAAAAAGTGACAAACTCCCATTCTGAGTGGACACTTAGAAAAAATTTCAACTTTTTTCATCCAAAAAGTGAAAAAATCAAAATTTCATCTTTTTTAGTCCCAAAAGTGAAAAAATAAAATTTCATTTTTTTTCTTCAAAAAAGTGACAAAGTCCCATTCTGAGTGGGCACTTTCTACTTTTTCATCCAAAAAGTGAAAAAATCCAAATTGAATAAATTTCTTCAAAAAAGTCGCAAAGTCCCACTCTGAATGAGACTTGGAAAACATTTCAACATTTATCGTCCAAAAAGGGAAAGCATCCAAATTTAATTTTCTTTTGCAAAGAAGTGATAAACTCCCATTCTGACAAGGGCCTTAGAAGTTCTTTTGACTTTTTACAAAAGTTGAATTTTTTTCTAAGTCCCATCTCATTATGAGATGGGACTTAGAAAAATATTCAACTTTTGTCTAAGTTGACATGTGTTCTGCTTCCCATGTCAGAATGGGACATTTCGACTTATTGGATGGAAAGATAAACTTTTTTGATCCAAATAGTGAAAAAGTGAAAATTCATACTTTTTGTCAGAAATGTAACAAAGTCCCATTCTGAGTAGGGATTTGAAAAAATTTCAAATTTTTCACCCAAAAGGTGAAAAAAATCAAAATTTCATCTTTTTAGTCCCAAAAGTGAAAAAACAAATTTCAATATTTTTCTTCAAAAAAGTGACAAAGTCCCATTCTGAGTGGGCACTTAGAAAAAATTTCAACTTTTTTTCATCCAAAAAGTGAAAAAATCCAAATTTCATCTTTTTTAGTCCCAAAAGTGAAAAAATCAAATTTCAATTTTTTTCTTCAAAAAAGTGACAAAGTCCCATTCTGAGTGGGCACTTAGAAAAAAAATCAACTTTTTTCATCCAAAAAGTGAAAAAATCCAAATTTCATCTTTTTTAGTCCCAAAAGTGAAAAAATCAAATTTCAATTTTTTTTTATTCAAAAAAGTGACAAAGTCCCATTCTGAGTGGGCACTTAGAAAAAAATTCTACTTTTTCATCCAAAAAGTGAAAAAATCCAAATTGAATACATTTCTTCAAAAAAGTCGCAAAGTCCCACTCTGAATGGGGACTTAGAAAAAATGTCAACATTTATCATCCAAAAAGGGAAAACATCCAAATTTAATTTTCTTCTGCAAAGAAGTGATAAACTCCCATTCTGACAAGGGCCTTAGAAGTTCTTTTGACTTTTTACAAAAGTTGAATTTTTTTCTAAGTCCCATCTCATTATGAGATGGGACTTAGAAAAATATTCAACTTTTGTCTTAGTTGACATGTGTTCCGCTTCCATGTCAGAATGGGACATTTCGACTTATTGGATGGAAAGATAAACTTTTTTGATCCAAATAGTGAAAAAGTGAAAATTCATAGTTTTTGTCAAAAATGTGACAAAGTCCCATTCTGAGTAGGGATTTGAAAAAATGTCACATTTTTCATCCAAAAGGTGAATACAATCCAAATGTCATCTTTTTAGTCCCAAAAGTGAAAAAAAAAAATTCAATATTTTTCTTCAAAAAGGTGACAAAGTCCCATTCTGAGTGGACACTTGGAAAAAAAATCAACTTTTTTCATCCAAAAAGTGAAAAAATCCAAATTTCATCTTTTTTAATCCAAAAGTGAAAAAATCAAATTTCAATTTTTTTCTTCAAAAAAGTGACAAAGTCCCATTCTGAGTGGGCACTTAGAATTTTTTTTGACTTTTTCATCCAAAAAGTGAAAAAATCCAAATTGAATACATTTCATCAAAAAAGTCGCAAAGTCCCACTCTGAATGGGGACTTAGAAAAAATTTCAACATTTATCGTCCAAAAAGGGAAAGCATCCAAATTTAATTTTCTTTTGCAAAGAAGTGATAAACTCCCATTCTGACAAGGGCCTTAGAAGTTCTTTTGACTTTTTACAAAAGTTGAATTTTTTTCTAAGTCCCATCTCATTATGAGATGGGGCTTAGAAAAATATTCAACTTTTGTCTAAGTTGACATGTGTTCCGCTTCCCATGTCAGAATGGGACATTTCGACTTATTGGAGGGAAAGATAAACTTTTTTGATCCAAATAGTGAAAAAGTGAACATTCATAGTTTTTGTCAAAAATGTGACAAAGTTCCATTCTGAGTAGGGATTTGAAAGTATTTCACATTTTTCATCCAAAAGGTGAAAAAAATCCAAATTTCATCTTTTTAGTCCCAAAAGTGAAAAAACAAATTTCAATATTTTTCTTCAAAAAAGTGACAAAGTCCCATTCTGAGTGGACACTTAGAAAAAAAATTAACTTTTTTCATCCAAAAAGTGAAAAAATCCAAATTTCATCTTTTTTAGTCCCAAAAGTGAAAAAATCAAAATTCAATTTTTTATTATTCAAAAAAGTGACAAAGTCCCATTCTGAGTGGGCACTTAGAAAAAAATTCTACTTTTTCATCCAAAAAGTGAAAAAATCCAAATTGAATACATTTCTTCAAAAAAGTCGCAAAGTCCCACTCTGAATGGGGACTTAGAAAAAATGTCAACATTTATCATCCAAAAAGGGAAAGCATCCAAATTTAATTTTCTTCTGCAAAGAAGTGATAAACTCCCATTCTGACAAGGGCCTTAGAAGTTCTTTTGACTTTTTACAAAAGTTGAATTTTTTTCTAAGTCCCATCTCATTATGAGATGGGACTTAGAAAAATATTCAACTTTTGTCCAAGTTGACATGTGTTCCGCTTCCCATGTCAGAATGGGACATTTCGACTTATTGGATGGAAAGATAAACTTTTTTGATCCAAATAGTGAAAAAGTGAAAATTCATAGTTTTTGTCAGAAATGTGACAAAGTCCCATTCTGAGTAGGGATTTGAAAACATTTCACATTTTTCATCCAAAAGGTGAAAAAAATCCAAATTTCATCTTTTTAGTCCCAAAAGTGAAAAAACAAATTTCAATATTTTTCTTCAAAAAAGTGACAAAGTCCCATTCTGAGTGGACACTTAGAAATAAAATCAACTTTTTTCATCCAAAAAGTGAAAAAATCCAAATTTCATCTTTTTTAGTCCCAAAAGTGAAAAAATCAAATTTCAATTTTTTTTTTATTCAAAAAAGTGACAAAGTCCCATTCTGAGTGGGCACTTAGAAAAATATTCTACTTTTTCATCCAAAAAGTGAAAAAATCCAAATTGAATACATTTCTTCAAAAAAGTCGCAAAGTCCCACTCTGAATGGGGACTTAGAAAAAATGTCAACATTTATCATCCAAAAAGGGAAAGCATCCAAATTTAATTTTCTTCTGCAAAGAAGTGATAAACTCCCATTCTGACAAGGGCCTTAGAAGTTCTTTTGACTTTTTACAAAAGTTGAATTTTTTTCTAAGTCCCATCTCATTATGAGATGGGACTTAGAAAAATATTCAACTTTTGTCCAAGTTGACATGTGTTCCGCTTCCCATGTCAGAATGGGACATTTCGACTTATTGGATGGAAAGATAAACTTTTTTGATCCAAATAGTGAAAAAGTGAAAATTCATAGTTTTTGTCAGAAATGTGACAAAGTCCCATTCTGAGTAGGGATTTGAAAACATTTCACATTTTTCATCCAAAAGGTGAAAAAAATCAAAATTTCATCTTTTTAGTCCCAAAAGTGAAAAAACAAATTTCAATATTTTTCTTCAAAAAAGTGACAAAGTCCCATTCTGAGTGGACACTTAGAAAAAAAATCAACTTTTTTCATCCAAAAAGTGAAAAAATCCAAATTTCATCTTTTTTAGTCCCAAAAGTGAAAAAATCAAATTTCAATTTTTTTTTTATTCAAAAAAGTGACAAAGTCCCATTCTGAGTGGGCACTTAGAAAAATATTCTACTTTTTCATCCAAAAAGTGAAAAAATCCAAATTGAATACATTTCTTCAAAAAAGTCGCAAAGTCCCACTCTGAATGGGGACTTAGAAAAAATGTCAACATTTATCATCCAAAAAGGGAAAGCATCCAAATGTAATTTTCTTCTGCAAAGAAGTGATAAACTCCCATTCTGACAAGGGCCTTAGAAGTTCTTTTGACTTTTTACAAAAGTTGAATTTTTTTCTAAGTCCCATCTCATTATGAGATGGGACTTAGAAAAATATTCAACTTTTGTCCAAGTTGACATGTGTTCCGCTTCCCATGTCAGAATGGGACATTTCGACTTATTGGATGGAAAGATAAACTTTTTTGATCCAAATAGTGAAAAAGTGAAAATTCATAGTTTTTGTCAGAAATGTGACAAAGTCCCATTCTGAGTAGGGATTTGAAAACATTTCACATTTTTCATCCAAAAGGTGAAAAAAATCCAAATTTAATCTTTTTAGTCCCAAAAGTGAAAAAACAAATTTCAATATATTTCTTCAAAAAAGTGACAAAGTCCCATTCTGAGTGGACACTTAGAAAAAAAATCAACTTTTTTCATCCAAAAAGTGAAAAAATCAAAATTTCATCTTTTTTAGTCCCAAAAGTGAAAAAATCAAATTTCAATTTTTTTTTTCTTCAAAAAAGTGACAAAGTCCCATTCTGAGTGGGCACTTAGAAAAATATTCTACTTTTTCATCCAAAAAGTGAAAAAATCCAAATTGAATACATTTCTTCAAAAAAGTCGCAAAGTCCCACTCTGAATGGGGACTTAGAAAAAATGTCAACATTTATCATCCAAAAAGGGAAAGCATCCAAATTTAATTTTCTTCTGCAAAGAAGTGATAAACTCCCATTCTGACAAGGGCCTTAGAAGTTCTTTTGACTTTTTACAAAAGTTGAATTTTTTTCTAAGTCCCATCTCATTATGAGATGGGACTTAGAAAAATATTCAACTTTTGTCTAAGTTGACATGTGTTCCGCTTCCCATGTCAGAATGGGACATTTCGACTTATTGGATGGAAAGATAAACTTTTTTGATCCAAATAGTGAAAAAGTGAAAATTCATAGTTTTTGTCAAAATGTGACAAAGTCCCATTCTGAGTAGGGATTTGAAAAAATGTCAAATTTTTCATCCAAAAGGTGAATACAATCCAAATGTCATCTTTTTAGTCCCAAAAGTGAAAAAAAAAAAATCAATATTTTTCTTCAAAAAAGTGACAAAGTCCCATTCTGAGTGGACACTTGGAAAAAAAATCAACTTTTTTCATCCAAAAAGTGAAAAAATCCAAATTTCATTTTTTTTAATCCCAAAAGTGAAAAAATCTAATTTCAATTTTTTCTTCAAAAAAGTGACAAAGTCCCATTCTGAGTGGGCACTTAGAATTTTTTTTGACTTTTTCATCCAAAAAGTGAAAAAATCCAAATTGAATACATTTCATCAAAAACGTCGCAAAGGCCCACTCTGAATGGGGACTTAGAAATTTTTTTAACATTTATCGTCCAAAAAGGGAAAGCATCCAAATTTAATTTTCTTCTGCAAAGAAGTGATAAACTCCCATTCTGACAAGGGACATGGAAGTTCTTTTGACTTTTTACAAAAGTTGAATTTTTTTCTAAATCCCATCTCATTATGAGATGGGACTTAGAAAAATATTCAACTTTTGTCTAAGTTGACATGTGTTCCGCTTCCCATGTCAGAATGGGACATTTCAACTTATTGGATGGAAAGATAAACTTTTTTAATCCAAATAGTGAAAAAGTGAAAATTCATAGTTTTTGTCAGAAATGTGACAAAGTCCCATTCTGAGTAGGGATTTGAAAACATTTCACATTTTTCATGCAAAAGGTGAAAAAAATCCAAATGTCATCTTTTTAGTCCCAAAAGTGAAAAAACAAATTTCAATATTTTTCTTCAAAAAAGTGACAAAGTCCCATTCTGAGTGGACACTTAGAAAAAAAATCAACTTTTTTCATCCAAAAAGTGAAAAAATCCAAATTTCATCTTTTTTAGTCCCAAAAGTGAAAAAATCAAATTTCAATTTTTTTTTATTCAAAAAAGTGACAAAGTCCCATTCTGAGTGGGCACTTAGAAAAAAATTCTACTTTTTCATCCAAAAAGTGAAAAAATCCAAATTGAATACATTTCTTCAAAAAAGTCGCAAAGTCCCACTCTGAATGGGGACTTAGAAAAAATGTCAACATTTATCATCCAAAAAGGGAAAGCATTCAAATTTAATTTTCTTCTGCAAAGAAGTGATAAACTCCCATTCTGACAAGGGCCTTAGAAGTCCTTTTGACTTTTTAGAAAAGTTGAATTTTTTTCTAAGTCCCATCTCATTATGAGATGGGACTTAGAAAAATATTCAACTTTTGTCTAAGTTGACATGTGTTCCGCTTCCCATGTCAGAATGGGACATTTCGACTTATTGGATGGAAAGATAAACTTTTTTGATCCAAATAGTGAAAAAGTGAAAATTCATAGTTTTTGTCAAAAATGTGACAAAGTCCCATTCTGAGTAGGGATTTGAAAAAATTTCACATTTTTCATCCAAAAGGTGAATAAAATCCAAATGTCATCTTTTTAGTCCCAAAAGTGAAAAAAAAAAAATTCAATATTTTTCTTCAAAAAAGTGACAAAGTCCCATTCTGAGTGGACACTTGGAAAAAAAATCAACTTTTTTCATCCAAAAAGTGAAAAAATCCAAATTTCATCTTTTTTAGTCCCAAAAGTGAAAAAATCAAATTTCAATTTTTTTCTTCAAAAAAAGTGACAAAGTCCCATTCTGAGTGGGCACTTAGAAAAAATTTCAACTTTTTCATCCAAAAAGTGAAAAAATCCAAATTGAATACATTTCTTCAAAAAAGTCGCAAAGTCCCACTCTGAATGGGGACTTAGAAAAAATTTCAACATTTATCGTCCAAAAAGTGAAAGCATCCAAATTTAATTTTCTTCTGCAAAGAAGTGATAAACTCCCATTCTGACAAGGGACATGGAAGTTCTTTTGACTTTTTACAAAAGTTGAATTTTTTTCTAAGTCCCATCTCATTATGAGATGGGACTTAGAAAAATATTCAACTTTTGCCTAAGTTGACATGTGTTCTGCTTCCCATGTCAGAATGGGACATTTCGACTTATTGGATGGAAAGATAAACTTTTTTTGATCCAAATAGTGAAAAAGTGAAAATTCATAGTTTTTGTCAAAAATGTGACAAAGTCCCATTCTGAGTAGGGATTTGAAAAAATTTCACATTTTTCATCCAAAAGGTGAAAAAAATCCAAATTTCATCTTTTTAGTCCCAAAAGTGAAAAAACAAATTTCAATATTTTTCTTCAAAAAAGTGACAAAGTCCCATTCTGAGTGGGCACTTTCTACTTTTTCATCCAAAAAGTGAAAAAATCCAAATTGAATAAATTTCTTCAAAAAAGTCGCAAAGTCCCACTCTGAATGAGACTTGGAAAACATTTCAACATTTATCGTCCAAAAAGGGAAAGCATCCAAATTTAATTTTCTTTTGCAAAGAAGTGATAAACTCCCATTCTGACAAGGGCCTTAGAAGTTCTTTTGACTTTTACAAAAGTTGAATTTTTTTCTAAGTCCCATCTCATTATGAGATGGGACTTAGAAAAATATTCAACTTTTGTCTAAGTTGACATGTGTTCTGCTTCCCATGTCAGAATGGGACATTTCGACTTATTGGATGGAAAGATAAACTTTTTTGATCCAAATAGTGAAAAAGTGAAAATTCATACTTTTTGTCAGAAATGTGACAAAGTCCCATTCTGAGTAGGGATTTGAAAAAATTTCAAATTTTTCACCCAAAAGGTGAAAAAAATCAAAATTTCATCTTTTTAGTCCCAAAAGTGAAAAAACAAATTTCAATATTTTTCTTCAAAAAAGTGACAAAGTCCCATTCTGAGTGGGCACTTAGAAAAAATTTCAACTTTTTTATATCCAAAAAGTGAAAAAATCCAAATTTCATCTTTTTTAGTCCCAAAAGTGAAAAAATCAAATTTCAATTTTTTTCTTCAAAAAAGTGACAAAGTCCCATTCTGAGTGGGCACTTAGAAAAAAAATCAACTTTTTTCATCCAAAAAGTGAAAAAATCCAAATTTCATCTTTTTTAGTCCCAAAAGTGAAAAAATCAAATTTCAATTTTTTTTTATTCAAAAAAGTGACAAAGTCCCATTCTGAGTGGGCACTTAGAAAAAAATTCTACTTTTTCATCCAAAAAGTGAAAAAATCCAAATTGAATACATTTCTTCAAAAAAGTCGCAAAGTCCCACTCAGAATGGGGACTTAGAAAAAATGTCAACATTTATCATCCAAAAAGGGAAAGCATCCAAATTTAATTTTCTTCTGCAAAGAAGTGATAAACTCCCATTCTGACAAGGGCCTTAGAAGTTCTTTTGACTTTTTACAAAAGTTGAATTTTTTTCTAAGTCCCATCTCATTATGAGATGGGACTTAGAAAAATATTCAACTTTTGTCTAAGTTGACATGTGTTCCGCTTCCCATGTCAGAATGGGACATTTCGACTTATTGGATGGAAAGATAAACTTTTTTGATCCAAATAGTGAAAAAGTGAAAATTCATAGTTTTTGTCAAAAATGTGACAAAGTCCCATTCTGAGTAGGGATTTGAAAAAATGTCACATTTTTCATCCAAAAGGTGAATACAATCCAAATGTCATCTTTTTAGTCCCAAAAGTGAAAAAAAAAAATTCAATATTTTTCTTCAAAAAAGTGACAAAGTCCCATTCTGAGTGGACACTTGGAAAAAAAATCAACTTTTTTCATCCAAAAAGTGAAAAAATCCAAATTTCATCTTTTTTAATCCCAAAAGTGAAAAAATCAAATTTCAATTTTTTTCTTCAAAAAAGTGACAAAGTCCCATTCTGAGTGGGCACTTAGAATTTTTTTTGACTTTTTCATCCAAAAAGTGAAAAAATCCAAATTGAATACATTTCATCAAAAAAGTCGCAAAGTCCCACTCTGAATGGGGACTTAGAAAAAATTTCAACATTTATCGTCCAAAAAGGGAAAGCATCCAAATTTAATTTTCTTTTGCAAAGAAGTGATAAACTCCCATTCTGACAAGGGCCTTAGAAGTTCTTTTGACTTTTTACAAAAGTTGAATTTTTTTCTAAGTCCCATCTCATTATGAGATGGGGCTTAGAAAAATATTCAACTTTTGTCTAAGTTGACATGTGTTCCGCTTCCCATGTCAGAATGGGACATTTCGACTTATTGGAGGGAAAGATAAACTTTTTTGATCCAAATAGTGAAAAAGTGAACATTCATAGTTTTTGTCAAAAATGTGACAAAGTTCCATTCTGAGTAGGGATTTGAAAGTATTTCACATTTTTCATCCAAAAGGTGAAAAAAATCCAAATTTCATCTTTTTAGTCCCAAAAGTGAAAAAACAAATTTCAATATTTTTCTTCAAAAAAGTGACAAAGTCCCATTCTGAGTGGACACTTAGAAAAAAAATTAACTTTTTTCATCCAAAAAGTGAAAAAATCCAAATTTCATCTTTTTTAGTCCCAAAAGTGAAAAAATCAAAATTCAATTTTTTATTATTCAAAAAAGTGACAAAGTCCCATTCTGAGTGGGCACTTAGAAAAAAATTCTACTTTTTCATCCAAAAAGTGAAAAAATCCAAATTGAATACATTTCTTCAAAAAAGTCGCAAAGTCCCACTCTGAATGGGGACTTAGAAAAAATGTCAACATTTATCATCCAAAAAGGGAAAGCATCCAAATTTAATTTTCTTCTGCAAAGAAGTGATAAACTCCCATTCTGACAAGGGCCTTAGAAGTTCTTTTGACTTTTTACAAAAGTTGAATTTTTTTCTAAGTCCCATCTCATTATGAGATGGGACTTAGAAAAATATTCAACTTTTGTCTAAGTTGACATGTGTTCCGCTTCCCATGTCAGAATGGGACATTTCGACTTATTGGATGGAAAGATAAACTTTTTTGATCCAAATAGTGAAAAAGTGAAAATTCATAGTTTTTGTCAAAAATGTGACAAAGTCCCATTCTGAGTAGGGATTTGAAAAAATGTCAAATTTTTCATCCAAAAGGTGAATACAATCCAAATGTCATCTTTTTAGTCCCAAAAGTGAAAAAAAAAAAAAATCAATATTTTTCTTCAAAAAAGTGACAAAGTCCCATTCTGAGTGGACACTTGGAAAAAAAATCAACTTTTTTCATCCAAAAAGTGAAAAAATCCAAATTTCATTTTTTTTAATCCCAAAAGTGAAAAAATCTAATTTCAATTTTTTTCTTCAAAAAAGTGACAAAGTCCCATTCTGAGTGGGCACTTAGAATTTTTTTTGACTTTTTCATCCAAAAAGTGAAAAAATCCAAATTGAATACATTTCATCAAAAACGTCGCAAAGGCCCACTCTGAATGGGGACTTAGAAATTTTTTTAACATTTATCGTCCAAAAAGGGAAAGCATCCAAATTTAATTTTCTTCTGCAAAGAAGTGATAAACTCCCATTCTGACAAGGGACATGGAAGTTCTTTTGACTTTTTACAAAAGTTGAATTTTTTTCTAAATCCCATCTCATTATGAGATGGGACTTAGAAAAATATTCAACATTTGTCTAAGTTGACATGTGTTCCGCTTCCCATGTCAGAATGGGACATTTCAACTTATTGGATGGAAAGATAAACTTTTTTAATCCAAATAGTGAAAAAGTGAAAATTCATAGTTTTTGTCAGAAATGTGACAAAGTCCCATTCTGAGTAGGGATTTGAAAACATTTCACATTTTTCATGCAAAAGGTGAAAAAAATCCAAATGTCATCTTTTTAGTCCCAAAAGTGAAAAAACAAATTTCAATATTTTTCTTCAAAAAAGTGACAAAGTCCCATTCTGAGTGGACACTTAGAAAAAAAATCAACTTTTTTCATCCAAAAAGTGAAAAAATCCAAATTTCATCTTTTTTAGTCCCAAAAGTGAAAAAATCAAATTTCAATTTTTTTCTTCAAAAAAAGTGACAAAGTCCCATTCTGAGTGGGCACTTAGAAAAAATTTCAACTTTTTCATCCAAAAAGTGAAAAAATCCAAATTGAATACATTTCTTCAAAAAAGTCGCAAAGTCCCACTCTGAATGGGACTTAGAAAAAATGTCAACATTTATCGTCCAAAAAGTGAAAGCATCCAAATTTAATTTTCTTCTGCAAAGAAGTGATAAACTCCCATTCTGACAAGGGACATGGAAGTTCTTTTGACTTTTTACAAAAGTTGAATTTTTTTCTAAGTCCCATCTCATTGTGAGATGGGACTTAGAAAAATATTCAACTTTTGTCTAAGTTGACATGTGTTCTGCTTCCCATGTCAGAATGGGACATTTCGACTTATTGGATGGAAAGATAAACTTTTTTGATCCAAATAGTGAAAAAGTGAAAATTCATAGTTTTTGTCAAAAATGTGACAAAGTCCCATTCTGAGTAGGGATTTGAAAAAATTTCACATTTTTCATCCAAAAGGTGAAAAAAATCCAAATTTAATCTTTTTAGTCCCAAAAGTGAAAAAACAAATTTCAATATTTTTCTTCAAAAAAGTGACAAACTCCCATTCTGAGAGGACACTTAGAAAAAATTTCAACTTTTTTCATCCAAAAAGTGAAAAAATCAAAATTTCATCTTTTTTAGTCCCAAAGTGAAAAAATAAAATTTCATTTTTTTTCTTCAAAAAAGTGACAAAGTCCCATTCTGAGTGGGCACTTTCTACTTTTTCATCCAAAAAGTGAAAAAATCCAAATTGAATAAATTTCTTCAAAAAAGTCGCAAAGTCCCACTCTGAATGAGACTTGGAAAACATTTCAACATTTATCGTCCAAAAAGGGAAAGCATCCAAATTTAATTTTCTTTTGCAAAGAAGTGATAAACTCCCATTCTGACAAGGGCCTTAGAAGTTCTTTTGACTTTTTACAAAAGTTGAATTTTTTTCTAAGTCCCATCTCATTATGAGATGGGACTTAGAAAAATATTCAACTTTTGTCTAAGTTGACATGTGTTCTGCTTCCCATGTCAGAATGGGACATTTCGACTTATTGGATGGAAAGATAAACTTTTTTGATCCAAATAGTGAAAAAGTGAAAATTCATACTTTTTGTCAGAAATGTGACAAAGTCCCATTCTGAGTAGGGATTTGAAAAAATTTCAAATTTTTCACCCAAAAGGTGAAAAAAATCAAAATTTCATCTTTTAGTCCCAAAAGTGAAAAAACAAATTTCAATATTTTTCTTCAAAAAAGTGACAAAGTCCCATTCTGAGTGGGCACTTAGAAAAAATTTCAACTTTTTTTCATCCAAAAAGTGAAAAAATCCAAATTTCATCTTTTTTAGTCCCAAAAGTGAAAAAATCAAATTTCAATTTTTTCTTCAAAAAAGTGACAAAGTCCCATTCTGAGTGGGCACTTAGAAAAAAAATCAACTTTTTTCATCCAAAAAGTGAAAAAATCCAAATTTCATCTTTTTTAGACCCAAAAGTGAAAAAATCAAATTTCAATTTTTTTTTATTCAAAAAAGTGACAAAGTCCCATTCTGAGTGGGCACTTAGAAAAAAATTCTACTTTTTCATCCAAAAAGTGAAAAAATCCAAATTGAATACATTTCTTCAAAAAAGTCGCAAAGTCCCACTCTGAATGGGGACTTAGAAAAAATGTCAACATTTATCATCCAAAAAGGGAAAGCATCCAAATTTAATTTTCTTCTGCAAAGAAGTGATAAACTCCCATTCTGACAAGGGCCTTAGAAGTTCTTTTGACTTTTTACAAAAGTTGAATTTTTTTCTAAGTCCCATCTCATTATGAGATGGGACTTAGAAAAATATTCAACTTTTGTCTAAGTTGACATGTGTTCCGCTTCCCATGTCAGAATGGGACATTTCGACTTATTGGATGGAAAGATAAACTTTTTTGATCCAAATAGTGAAAAAGTGAAAATTCATAGTTTTTGTCAAAAATGTGACAAAGTCCCATTCTGAGTAGGGATTTGAAAAAATGTCACATTTTTCATCCAAAAGGTGAATACAATCCAAATGTCATCTTTTTAGTCCCAAAAGTGAAGAAAAAAAATTCAATATTTTTCTTCAAAAAAGTGACAAAGTCCCATTCTGAGTGGACACTTGGAAAAAAAATCAACTTTTTTCATCCAAAAAGTGAAAAAATCCAAATTTCATCTTTTTTAATCCCAAAAGTGAAAAAATCAAATTTCAATTTTTTTCTTCAAAAAAGTGACAAAGTCCCATTCTGAGTGGGCACTTAGAATTTTTTTTGACTTTTTCATCCAAAAAGTGAAAAAAATCCAAATTGAATACATTTCATCAAAAAAGTCGCAAAGTCCCACTCTGAATGGGGACTTAGAAAAAATTTCAACATTTATCGTCCAAAAAGGGAAAGCATCCAAATTTAATTTTCTTTTGCAAAGAAGTGATAAACTCCCATTCTGACAAGGGCCTTAGAAGTTCTTTTGACTTTTTACAAAAGTTGAATTTTTTTCTAAGTCCCATCTCATTATGAGATGGGGCTTAGAAAAATATTCAACTTTTGTCTAAGTTGAAATGTGTTCCGCTTCCCATGTCAGAATGGGACATTTCGACTTATTGGAGGGAAAGATAAACTTTTTTGATCCAAATAGTGAAAAAGTGAACATTCATAGTTTTTGTCAAAAATGTGACAAAGTTCCATTCTGAGTAGGGATTTGAAAGTATTTCACATTTTTCATCCAAAAGGTGAAAAAAATCCAAATTTCATCTTTTTAGTCCAAAAGTGAAAAAACAAATTTCAATATTTTTCTTCAAAAAAGTGACAAAGTCCCATTCTGAGTGGACACTTAGAAAAAAAATTAACTTTTTTCATCCAAAAAGTGAAAAAATCCAAATTGAATACATTTCTTCAAAAAAGTCGCAAAGTCCCACTCTGAATGGGGACTTAGAAAAAATGTCAACATTTATCATCCAAAAAGGGAAAGCATCCAAATTTAATTTTCTTCTGCAAAGAAGTGATAAACTCCCATTCTGACAAGGGCCTTAGAAGTTCTTTTGACTTTTTACAAAAGTTGAATTTTTTTCTAAGTCCCATCTCATTATGAGATGGGACTTAGAAAAATATTCAACTTTTGTCCAAGTTGACATGTGTTCCGCTTCCCATGTCAGAATGGGACATTTCGACTTATTGGATGGAAAGATAAACTTTTTTGATCCAAATAGTGAAAAAGTGAAAATTCATAGTTTTTGTCAGAAATGTGACAAAGTCCCATTCTGAGTAGGGATTGGAAAACATTTCACATTTTTCATCCAAAAGGTGAAAAAAATCCAAATTTCATCTTTTTAGTCCCAAAAGTGAAAAAACAAATTTCAATATTTTTCTTCAAAAAAGTGACAAAGTCCCATTCTGAGTGGACACTTAGAAAAAAATCAACTTTTTTCATCCAAAAAGTGAAAAAATCAAAATTTCATCTTTTTTAGTCCCAAAAGTGAAAAAATAAAATTTCATTTTTTTTCTTCAAAAAAGTGACAAAGTCCCATTCTGAGTGGGCACTTTCTACTTTTTCATCCAAAAAGTGAAAAAATCCAAATTTAATAAATTTCTTCAAAAAAGTCGCAAAGTCCCACTCTGAATGAGACTTGGAAAACATTTCAACATTTATCGTCCAAAAAGGGAAAGCATCCAAATTTAATTTTCTTTTGCAAAGAAGTGATAAACTCCCATTCTGACAAGGGCCTTAGAAGTTCTTTTGACTTTTTACAAAAGTTGAATTTTTTTCTAAGTCCCATCTCATTATGAGATGGGACTTAGAAAAATATTCAACTTTTGTCTAAGTTGACATGTGTTCTGCTTCCCATGTCAGAATGGGACATTTCGACTTATTGGATGGAAAGATAAACTTTTTTGATCCAAATAGTGAAAAAGTGAAAATTCATACTTTTGTCAGAAATGTGACAAAGTCCCATTCTGAGTAGGGATTTGAAAAAATTTCAAATTTTTCACCCAAAAGGTGAAAAAAATCAAAATTTCATCTTTTTAGTCCCAAAAGTGAAAAAACAAATTTCAATATTTTTCTTCAAAAAAGTGACAAAGTCCCATTCTGAGTGGGCACTTAGAAAAAATTTCAACTTTTTTTCATCCAAAAAGTGAAAAAATCCAAATTTCATTTTTTTTAGTCCCAAAAGTGCAAAAATCAAATTTCAATTTTTTTCTTCAAAAAAGTGACAAAGTCCCATTCTGAGTGGGAACTTAGAAAAAAATTCTACTTTTTCATCCAAAAAGTGAAAAAATCCAAATTGAATACATTTCTTCAAAAAAGTCGCAAAGTCCCACTCTGAATGGGGACTTAGAAAAAATGTCAACATTTATCATCCAAAAAGGGAAAGCATCCAAATTTAATTTTCTTCTGCAAAGAAGTGATAAACTCCCATTCTGACAAGGGCCTTAGAAGTTCTTTTGACTTTTTACAAAAGTTGAATTTTTTTCTAAGTCCCATCTCATTATGAGATGGGACTTAGAAAAATACTCAACTTTTGTCTAAGTTGACATGTGTTCCGCTTCCCATGTCAGAATGGGACATTTCGACTTATTGGATGGAAAGATAAACTTTTTTGATCCAAATAGTGAAAAAGTGAAAATTCATAGTTTTTGTCAAAAATGTGACAAAGTCTCATTCTGAGTAGGGATTTGAAAAAATGTCACATTTTTCATCCAAAAGGTGGATACAATCCAAATGTCATCTTTTTAGTCCCAAAAGTGAAAAAAAAAATTCAATATTTTTCTTCAAAAAGGTGACAAAGTCCCATTCTGAGTGGACACTTGGAAAAAAAATCAACTTTTTTCATCCAAAAAGTGAAAAAATCCAAATTTCATCTTTTTTAATCCCAAAAGTGAAAAAATCAAATTTCAATTTTTTTCTTCAAAAAAGTGACAAAGTCCCATTCTGAGTGGGCACTTAGAATTTTTTTTGACTTTTTCATCCAAAAAGTGAAAAAATCCAAATTGAATACATTTCATCAAAAAAGTCGCAAAGTCCCACTCTGAATGGGGACTTAGAAAAAATTTCAACATTTATCGTCCAAAAAGGGAAAGCATCCAAATTTAATTTTCTTTTGCAAAGAAGTGATAAACTCCCATTCTGACAAGGGCCTTAGAAGTTCTTTTGACTTTTTACAAAAGTTGAATTTTTTTCTAAGTCCCATCTCATTATGAGATGGGGCTTAGAAAAATATTCAACTTTTGTCTAAGTTGACATGTGTTCCGCTTCCCATGTCAGAATGGGACATTTCGACTTATTGGAGGGAAAGATAAACTTTTTTGATCCAAATAGTGAAAAAGTGAACATTCATAGTTTTTGTCAAAAATGTGACAAAGTTCCATTCTGAGTAGGGATTTGAAAGTATTTCACATTTTTCATCCAAAAGGTGAAAAAAATCCAAATTTCATCTTTTTAGTCCCAAAAGTGAAAAAACAAATTTCAATATTTTTCTTCAAAAAAGTGACAAAGTCCCATTCTGAGTGGACACTTAGAAAAAAATTTAACTTTTTTCATCCAAAAAGTGAAAAAATCCAAATTTCATCTTTTTTAGTCCCAAAAGTGAAAAAATCAAAATTCAATTTTTTATTATTCAAAAAAGTGACAAAGTCCCATTCTGAGTGGGCACTTAGAAAAAAATTATACTTTTTCATCCAAAAAGTGAAAAAATCCAAATTGAATACATTTCTTCAAAAAAGTCGCAAAGTCCCACTCTGAATGGGGACTTAGAAAAAATGTCAACATTTATCATCCAAAAAGGGAAAGCATCCAAATTTAATTTTCTTCTGCAAAGAAGTGATAAACTCCCATTCTGACAAGGGCCTTAGAAGTTCTTTTGACTTTTTACAAAAGTTGAATTTTTTTCTAAGTCCCATCTCATTATGAGATGGGACTTAGAAAAATATTCAACTTTTGTCCAAGTTGACATGTGTTCCGCTTCCCATGTCAGAATGGGACATTTCGACTTATTGGATGGAAAGATAAACTTTTTTGATCCAAATAGTGAAAAAGTGAAAATTCATAGTTTTTGTCAGAAATGTGACAAAGTCCCATTCTGAGTAGGGATTTGAAAACATTTCACATTTTTCATCCAAAAGGTGAAAAAAATCCAAATTTCATCTTTTTAGTCCCAAAAGTGAAAAAACTAATTTCAATATTTTTCTTCAAAAAAGTGACAAAGTCCCATTCTGAGTGGACACTTAGAAAAAAAATCAACTTTTTTCATCCAAAAAGTGAAAAAATCCAAATTTCATCTTTTTTAGTCCCAAAAGTGAAAAAATCAAATTTCAATTTTTTTTTTATTCAAAAAAGTGACAAAGTCCCATTCTGAGTGGGCACTTAGAAAAATATTCTACTTTTTCATCCAAAAAGTGAAAAAATCCAAATTGAATACATTTCTTCAAAAAAGTCGCAAAGTCCCACTCTGAATGGGGACTTAGAAAAAATGTCAACATTTATCATCCAAAAAGGGAAAGCATCCAAATGTAATTTTCTTCTGCAAAGAAGTGATAAACTCCCATTCTGACAAGGGCCTTAGAAGTTCTTTTGACTTTTTACAAAAGTTGAATTTTTTTCTAAGTCCCATCTCATTATGAGATGGGACTTAGAAAAATATTCAACTTTTGTCCAAGTTGACATGTGTTCCGCTTCCCATGTCAGAATGGGACATTTCGACTTATTGGATGGAAAGATAAACTTTTTTGATCCAAATAGTGAAAAAGTGAAAATTCATAGTTTTTGTCAGAAATGTGACAAAGTCCCATTCTGAGTAGGGATTTGAAAACATTTCACATTTTTCATCCAAAAGGTGAAAAAAATCCAAATTTCATCTTTTTAGTCCCAAAAGTGAAAAAACAAATTTCAATATTTTTCTTCAAAAAAGTGACAAAGTCCCATTCTGAGTGGACACTTAGAAAAAAAATCAACTTTTTTCATCCAAAAAGTGAAAAAATCAAAATTTCATCTTTTTTAGTCCCAAAAGTGAAAAAATCAAATTTCAATTTTTTTTTTCTTCAAAAAAGTGACAAAGTCCCATTCTGAGTGGGCACTTAGAAAAATATTCTACTTTTTCATCCAAAAAGTGAAAAAATCCAAATTGAATACATTTCTTCAAAAAAGTCGCAAAGTCCCACTCTGAATGGGGACTTAGAAAAAATGTCAACATTTATCATCCAAAAAGGGAAAGCATCCAAATTTAATTTTCTTCTGCAAAGAAGTGATAAACTCCCATTCTGACAAGGGCCTTAGAAGTTCTTTTGACTTTTTACAAAAGTTGAATTTTTTTCTAAGTCCCATCTCATTATGAGATGGGACTTAGAAAAATATTCAACTTTTGTCTAAGTTGACATGTGTTCCGCTTCCCATGTCAGAATGGGACATTTCGACTTATTGGATGGAAAGATAAACTT